>NC_039262.1:9618159-9703159 GCF_003368295.1 Carassius auratus
GACTGCTACCTTGGCCAGGTCTCTTGTAAAATAGATTTTAATCTCAATGAGACTTCCTGATTAAATAAAGGTAAATAAATAAATAAAGGGACTTGTGGTTCAGCAATGGTAGTGCACGGTTTAAAATTGTGAGAGTTTACAACCTTTAATAGATTTGTAATCAGATGTCTGCTCTGATAAACAGGAAAACTATTTTTTTAAATCTGATTTCATGCAAAGAAAGGTAATTTACACTTAAACATTATCTGTCACTCTGACAGACTCGGTTCTACATTTTCCATCATGCTCTATTTTTATCTGTCGTTGTTTTCATTCGCCCTAAAATTAAGTAAGCGCCTGGCATTCCAATGCAGTAGACTCATTTCTTCTGTCAAGATGATGGAGAGCATGTCAATGTTTTTAACATTTAGGAATTACAGAAATTTAACTACCCTGAAGAGACCTGTCATCAAACTTTCCGAGGTTTAAACCAACAAACTTTAAGTGACCAGTCTAGATTTTAAACCATTAAGCTGCAAACCCTCAGTTTACTGGCCAATGAAGAAATAGGAGGATTAATGAAGGAAGTTTTACCGTCTTTGGTGACGTGGATTACAAACAGGCCTTCCTCATTCCCCAAAGCAACCCGTTCATGGTCTAAACAGAAATTGTGACAATCAAACATTAAACACCTGTCTGGCATAGTGTTGATATGACAAGATGAGTTTTGCGTGTCTCTGTACCGATAATAGCAGCAGTCTGGGTGGTTTTGATGAGAGGAAGGGTGCTGTCATACGCTTCTTTAGGCACATACACGAAGCGCTCTTTCAGCTTGTTTTTCCTCAGGATGCGGTGCAGTTCATTCAGAGCGCACACCCACTTGGTCCTCTCTTGCTCATTGTCGGCAAGGATCAGGATGCATGTCTTCTGACTGGAGGAGGCGGACAGCTGAGATGCTGTTACCTATGGGAAATGAATGGAGAACAATGTATGAGAAGCAATAAAAACTGTCTTGAAATGAAAACACTAATGACTGCCTAAGGCTATAGTTAGTTCAGTCATGATTATTACATAATCGCCTGATCGTTATTATTTGATCTGTGATATTTTGAAGAAACCATTGTGAGAAAATATGCTTGATGAAAGAGGAAAGTGAAGAATTTAGGACAAAAAATGAATTCCCATTCCTATTCTACAAAGGCACAATGCAATTATTACATCAACACTAGAACTAAGACAAATGGCCAATAATAGTAATAGTTTGTAACAGAACAGATCAAAGTTTTAGAGATCCGATTTTGGTTAATAACTAAATTTAGACAAAATGTGTTGTTATTGCATTTTGCATTTCTATGGCCATAACAACAATATATATCATAATTTTACTGCAAAATAATCTAAATAAATACTTTCATAAGCACTTTTTACAATATTGTTATTCATATCAGTCTCCCCCTTGTACAGTATTTGCGAAAACAAATTCCAAGTTCAACAAAAAATACCTTTCCAAATTTGGGGTCAGATTTAAAAACCATAATAATAATGATAATAATAATTAAGTATTATTATAATGATTTCCACAAATACTTAGAAACAACTTCGATATGATAAAATGTAATTATCATAGAAAACTGACAGATGTCAGAAAAAGAGATTCTACAGTGAGAAATTACAAACTGCCTGTTTGCTCTTACCCTAAAAATACAGGGGATATCCTTCTTGTTAGCATGGATGACATCAGACTCCAGAACAGAGCTGGCAGAAAACTCTTCATCCCTGCTCAGGATAAAAGTGTGTAAAAGTACAATACATTAATATTGACTTAAATATTTGAGCATCATATTTGAATGAAGATCTCCCTCACCTCATGTCAATGACCTGGTTAACTATAACACCAGGCTGGGCGCCTTTCCCTTCTCCAAGCTCATACAGGAAAAGTTTGAAGTCACATACCACTGCCCAGACCCTCTGCCAACCCTTTTTCACTCCTGTGGGCTTCGGTATCTGGAAAAGACAGTCAAAGCTCCATTACTCCATTAGTCAGCCAAAAAAAAAAAAAAAAATTTAATGTTGTGGTCTATAGTATTTAGGTCATTTCTGAAGCCCATAAATAAAACAGAGTTGTCAACAGTTAATAAAATATGATGTGCAAAGCATTTTTGGGAGATCCTACCCTAAGATGGCCCTCATATGCAGTCCCAATGCCCCTCTGAGTGTCAATTCCCAGCTTGCCCTTGGTTTGGTCTGGTGTGACGGGACACACAGAGGGAGCTTTATCAGCACAGGTGACGTGACAGGAGAAGTTGCAGACTGTAAGGAGACATGGAGGACAATGGCAGTGAGCATTACCAAAGACTATAGAATACCCAAGACATGACACTCAAATAGTTTTGGATGGGGACCAATGCAACGCTCAATCACAGGAAGCCCCGCCTTCTGAATGAAAGAGCCAATCACTAATCGGTAAAGTCAGCGCATCACTGCAGCTGCAGTTAAAAGTCCCGGCTGCTACAGAAACATTCAGAGCTTTGAGACGTGCTCTTAAGACTGCACGTGCGCACAGGCTGATCTAGCCTGAGAAATAAGAAATTTAATCCTAAACTTAGTGAACAGTTTTGGAGAATTTGATGTTTCCCCATGCAAAGCGATAGAAGCTGCACTTAGATGCCGAGAGGAGATTCAAAGATGGCCGTCGAGTGACATGACTTGTCTTAAAAAGACAAGTGAGCATTCTGCCAATAATGCATCCTTAGATTGGAGAACACTCAATAAACCTAAAAGGTTTACCCTTATTTTTGTTTCCAAACCCGCATGACCTTATTTCATCCGTGGAACACAGTACGGATAAGATTTATTTTTGGTTCTCCTTTGTGTGTTCCTCAGAAGAAATAAAGTCATAGGGGTTTTAACATCTCGAAAACTAAAAAAAAAAAGATAATTTTTACTGTTGTTTCTAATCCTTTAATTAAACACCCAGACTCCTTTCTTTTCTGTTGTCTCACCTTCACAGGTGCAGCCCTGACGGATAAGGCCCACCATAAGAGAGGTACACTGGGCACATTTGGTGGGAACGGTGAAGGTCTTCACAATAAACTGGTGCGCCTTGGGCTGTGGAGCAGAGAACATCAGCAATGTAATTAACCACGACCATATCCATTGACACATTTCTCCTGTTATAATGTAAACAGTTACCTTGGGTGATGAGTGTCCCAAGCTCCCATAGCCTGATCTTCCTGTTGAAGTCTGAAGACTGCGTGATGTGTGGTCAATCAACTAGGAGGAGGACACCAACACATGAGTACATTTAATTATATAAACAGAAGTGATGGTAAGAGTTAAAAGAATAATTGTCTCAAAATGAAAATTCTTTTCTTTTTTCTGTGAAACACAAAAACATTCATCTTAAATGCTGGATCCAGACTGGATCCCTTTAATTGTATGGAAAAGAGTGGCACTTGCATCTGCTTTTGTGCTTCACAGAAGAAGTGAAACACAGCATATGAGTCTGGAATAACATGAGGTCAATTGAATAGTGGCAGTATTTTCATTTTTAGGTGGACTATTCCTTTAAGAGTCTAAATGATACCTCAATAGGCTCCATGTCACTGGCGGTGGATGGGGAGCGTGAGCGTGATATACGGCGAGATCTTGAGTCTTCATCTCGCGACGGAGTGTTGGAGGGAGTGAAATCTGCAGAGTCCAGCTAAAATACAAAACGATGTTAATTATGCAAAATGTGTCATGCGGCACATGTGATACCAGAAGAATATGCCACCATGCAGAGTGAAACACATTTGCAGCGGTAAATAAAGCTTATCCTGACAATAATATTTTTACTGGAATTACACACTCTAAGCAGAACAAAGCATGTGCACCCAGGCACCAAGCCAATGAGTGAAGACACATTACACCCACTGCACAGAGACCACACACCAACTACACATGCAAGACAGAATGAAAGACAGAAACAGCATGGGGAGACAAAACACCGCAAACCCAAGGAACTACATGGAGAACAATAAAGGGAACCATATCCACAATTTATGAGGGTCTTACATTAAAGTGATCTGTAAAGGTTTACAGAAACGTGAACATTCATTCATCATTTGCTCACTGCAAATGTTTTCTGTTTAACTTTTCAACAACATTTTTGAAAGAAAAAGAAGACTGTTCTGTGCACCATGGAGAAAAACAATACAAGGCTTGGATCAATAAAACGGTCAGTAAATGATGTGTAACATTTTAAGCAATCAACTTTTATACAACTTATTTTTCTTTTTAATCGCTATACATGTGCAAAAGTTAAAATTACATCCAAATATTAAGCCAAGTAAATGAATTCTATATGTTTCCATTTAAAAGGGCTTTTAAAATGTACCATAAAAGCACATGGTATGGAAAATAAACCACCAGGTTTAATGAACTAACCCACTCAATAACCCAGATTCTCTGAAGTATCTTAATATATAACACTTCAATCACATATATGGTTCATATTGTGTTTTAACAGATGAAAGAAAGGTTCCCAAACACATTTCAGATGCATTTAAGCATTAAAGATCTCATGCAATACAGATATCACCACAATCAGAGCTGCCACCCATGCAGTTGGCAAAACAGGCCGTCCCAACCTCAGGAAATAATATGACAGAGGAGGGATTTTGCTGTGACACAGGACAAAAAACGGGTCTTACACGTCTGGTTTTGCTTCCAGGACCAAAAGAGGGTGATCGCTTTATATGGAGAGAGAAACAAAGATGAGAGGAGAGTCAAACTTCATGAACAAATGGATACGATCATGGCCTGGGACGGCAGGTTGGAGAACGGAGGAGAAGGGAATGAGGGCATGTAAAAACACGTCTAATCTGTGGTTGGATTTCTGGGGATAGTTTACACGCACAAAGCAATCACTTCACATCAAAGAACTCCAAGGAGTCACTACCACAAGACACTGGAGTGGATGTAGGATCAGATAAGTACAGCATAAACACGAACTATATCGTCGGTAGAACATAAAATCAATTCAATTCTGAATTCAGTACAGAAAGTATGAATAAAAAGTATTAGTTGAGTGAAAAATGTCCTTTGTTACCCTTTATTTGTCTGTGCTGTGTACTTTATACTTATTTGAATGTTGTACTATCAGCTTAATAACATGCTAATGCTAAACTGTATTAGAATAAATTGCGAGTTGAGTTTCCTTTGGTATTCTGGTATTATTACTGTGGGAGTTTCGTAACTGGAGTAGGGTCTTTACTTGTCTGCTTTTAAATGTGTAAAATGAATGATGCAAAAAGACATTCCACTATAACATGGCTGTAGAAGAACTTACATCTTCCCAAAATTCAACTAAAGACGACGAAGAGGAGGAAAATGAGTCCTGATGGACAACAGAATGAAAAAAAGAAAACAAACACCATACACATTATGACAGGAGAAAAAACTGAAAATAATAAAACAGATCAGGATGTGACAGAAGAATACAGAAAGCATGTAAAATAAAAAGTTTTAAATAAGAATGATGAGAAAAATTTATTTGGAAACCAAAGTGAAGCTCTATGCAGATATTCTCATGAACAACACCTGGGATCTCAAACTTACATCAAACTGATCCAGAGCAGAAGTGGGCGCATTGAGAAATGCCAAGAAAGAATTCTGGGAATCCTGATGCTTCACTCCTAAATATGATATGAATCTTATCAGAACACATTTTATTTTAAATCTCATCAAATAAGACTGTAACAAAGCCAGAAATTTTTCACATCACGAAAAGCAATGCTGAGCAGGTTAAATATTTGATTGCCACCAGTGATGTTATTGTTTTTGTTAATAAAATGTTGCCTTGGCAATTTACTTAAATCAGTTTAAGTACTAAAATTACTCAAATTAAATGGAAATAAAAAAGCTATATAGGAATAAATAAAAAATAAAAATGTAAATTTATTAAAACTAGATAAAAAAACCTATTTAATATTTAATATATGAAATAAATATTACAAAATATAGAAATAACAGTAAAATAATGCTGATCGCCACCTCTTCTCAGTCTCAGCTCCTCTGTCTCCTTCCTCAGCCTCTCAATTTCTGCAAGCAGCTCCTGGTTTCTACTTTCGGAATCTTGCAATTTGCTGTAAGATAAAAATAACAGACAAAAAACTATGTCACTCTATTTAAATTCACCTCGTTCGAAAAGAGAGTGAACAAAATAAGCTAAATTTAGCTAAAGCTCTACTAAAGTTAATTTCAGAACTATGCACATAAAGAGTAAAATGAATGTTGATTGAGCTGAAAAAAAAAGTGATCAGACTTTAAATGAAATCTGCAAACCAGATCTCTAGTTTCAGCAGAGTTGAGCAGAACTATGCTGATATGTGTGGTCTTACCATTCTGTGGCAATGCTGGATGCTTTGACTTTGTTAAGCTCGTCCTGGATGGACTGTTTGGCTCTGATCTCGGCATCCAGCGCAGACTGCAGCTCCAGACGTGCAGACATGTCCAGCTTTGCAAAGCGCCTCATCTTCCACGGCATGTCCTAACGAAGCGAGAAAGAAGCCCACCACATCAGATATGCAGGAAAATGAGAATATGGGTTTCATCTTTATCTGCTGTGTGCATGCCTCACCGTTCCTCTGGCTCCCAAGCTGGTGCTCCTGAGCCCTTCAAGCTCCTCTGTCATTTTTGTGGCTAGAGCTTGGAGGTAGCCACGTGCATCTTTCTCATCGCTCACCCTGTATAGATTAGATTTGTTCAGCTTTACCTTGACATTACATAAACAACAAAATGTGTACATGCTACTGTATCATGTCAATGGTCAATGAATGGTCAATGATCTGGATCCGCAAAACCATGCAAACATGGGTAAAGGTCATCATTATCATGTGATATCACGTGGCTGCAGGTAGGGGGCTCCACTCACCACTGGATGATCTCAGTGATCTGGGCTTCCCAATGGGCAACACTCTCTTTCTTATCAGCCAACTCTCTCATCTCCTCCTCCAGCTGCCTGTGACTATTGCTGAGCTGCTCATACATAGAGCTCAGCTGAAAAGAGAAAGAGACCACAAAGAGTTAACAACTGAAAGAAGTGAGGAAGCAGATGGATAGTCATTGGGTGGATATGACAGGCATTGCAGTTGTTAAGGTGGTTGCAAATCTAAAACAACAAACACTCTGATAACATAAAAATGTTATATTATAAATAATAATATTATATATTTATCATATTACTGCATAATTGTATTTTATTAAAAATATACTTTTTAAAAACATTCATGACTGCCAACCTTGACAAGCAATAAAATGAATAAATATAACAAAAACATTAAAATAAAGCTAAAAATAAATATTCAATATATAAATAATAATAATAATAAAGTACAAAATAATTTTAAAAAAGCACATAAACTTACTAAAACTTAATTACTAGAACTTAAACTAAAATCAAAATTTAATTTTAAATGTTAAATTTTAAAATTTTAAATAAACACTCATATTTAGTTGGTAACCAAGCAAGCACTGACTTTGTATGTCAGTAGCATGGAATACTGTCAATGGCTAGTATCAACTGTCTGGTTACCAACATTCTTCAACATTTCTTGTTTTGCGTTCAATCGAATAGGAATTGGTTTTTTGTTTAGTAGGAAAGTGAACATTATACGAAAGAGCAGGAAGCAAACATAATATGTTATGGCGAGTCCATGCAAAACCTCTGCAGTGCTCTTTGATAGGAATGTGAATTTATTCAGGCATTTCACATCCTGGTTTAATTCCTTCCAAATGCCATCATTCTTGCTTATGTTTCTAAACCTCATCCAATCTGGCATTTGACATGACAGCTCTGGCCCGCTGCGCTATTGTTTTAAACTGCCTTTGTGTTTTGGGTTTCCAGGTATTTTTACGAAATGAATAATGGTTAATATCCATGCCACCAAAAACAAGGAGCCCTTTAATATCTGATATGTCCAAACTTGCAGAATTATTTGACTGGCTGATTCCCATTTTAACCTGCAGTCCAAAGTAAACAGTGGCTGAGCCAAGACGCAATTTTGTGTAAGTGTGTGTGGTTACGATCTCTCTCTAGGAATGTTAGCAGATTTGGGGAAAGAGTGCCAGAGGAGAAGGGGGAATTTCAGGGGTTTGATGTATACGTTTTGTGATGAAAAAGACACAGACTAATGAATATCATGAGCGTACAGTAGGTACATGTGTTTGTGAAAGCGATAGAGATCTCACTTTCTCCACTTCACTTGCAAGCTTCTTGTTTTCGTCGGTCAGATGGGCTCTCTCCCTCTCGCACTTCTGCTTGTGCTCCATTTCAAACTCAACTCGCTCAATTTGGCTGTTACAAACACAACAATGAATATGATGAAGTTTACAGTACAGCTACAATCAGCTACTATGGAAATTCAAAGTAAAGAAACAGATCTACAGGTGATGGTCCAGCAAGCTGGTGGTCTCATTATGACCATGGGACATTCACAAACCATGGTTCTTATATTCAATATATTCAGTTTCAGATTTATGCCTCAAAATGTCATATAAAAACAATCTGGTGCATCTGATTGGCTCTTTTTTGTCTAAGTGGGCGGCAGACAAAAAAAAGCTGTAAATATCTGCCTATGTGCAAAGGCTGAATGTGCCAGCAGCTGTAAGATTGCATGATGCTTTTACTGACAATGTAAAGAACTGCATATAAACCTGGTCACATATAGTCGCACATGTACCTTTCTCTGCGGGTTTTCTCTAGTTTGTCTTTGAGCATGTGAATCTCTTTCTGGAGTGTTAGGTGTTGACCCTCAGCATCGTGTAGCTCCTTCTTCAGGCCCTTCAGCTCGCTGCTGTGGAGTGTTTCTCTGCGACACAACTCCTCCTCATACTGCACGTTCTTCTTCTCCAGCTCTGCCCGTATGCGCATCAGCTCCTGCTGTTGGTCTGAGCCTGCCGCTGCGTGAGGCGGCCCAGCTTGTTTCAACTGCTGTGGGAGGATCGAGACACAAGTAAGCATGGAGAAAAGAAAGCAGAATGAGACAAAGGGAGGAAAATGGGAGCAAAGATCTAAAAAAAGTTTTATATATACAGTACACCAGCAGAGATTTTGGATCATCTCTATCACAGTTACATGCTCACGTGACATTGCTGTGCTACATGCATGGTCATGAAAACTCATCGTTTGCATGTGTTTTTTAAACACTGTGGTTTCATTTTGATTTTGTTGAATAATAATTTGATTTCAAACAGTTGAAACACAATGAACAGGTGCATGCAGATGAAGACGGTGCTCAGAGAGTACGGGAGTACTGAATTTATGAGAGTTATTTTTGCCGTTTTATGATTATTGAACAGTTAAATATGCCCAATTTTTGCAAGTATCCTCACAAACAGTCTTTTTGGTCTTAGGTGAAACCAAACAGCTAATAAGGAAAACATGTAACAGTATATCAGATATGGGCAGCTCTTAAAGGGACAGTAGTCTAATATTCCTGCTGTCGGTCATTCATGTTAATCAGGCAATTAATTTATATTAATGTACTCCTGCATTTTCACCTTCATCCCATCCAGTTCCTCCTCCAACTGTCTGCTGTACTGTTCGGTTCTCTCTCGTAGCTTCCTCTCTTTCTGAGCTTCTGCTGCTTGCTCCTCGGCCTGGGCCTCCGACTGAGAGGAAAACACCACAAACATCAAATACGCAGCCAACAAATCCACAAATATGATACCGCTGATGACTGCTGGGGCACGGCATCAAAATGACAAACATGTTAACTTGGCTTATATAAAGAGGTCAAACAGCAGTAAGTTTCAGTAAGTATATACCTCTTTGCGCATTCTCTCAGCCGTGCGAATCTCTAGCCGCAGAGCCTCTAGTTTCTGTGAAATTCCTTCCATCTCCTCCTCTTTGTCTCTGAACTGTCGGCTCAACCGCTGCTTTTGTGAGCGCAGATCGCTCAGCTGCTCGTTCAGCTCAGAGAACTCCTCTATGGCCATCTTCTTTTGACTATGAGCCTCCTTTAACTCCTTCCTCTGAGCCTTCACTTTCTCTGCATACTCCAGCAGCTCCTTCACATATTCATTACAGAGTCAAAGTTAACAAAACTTAAGGCTGGAATGAACTACACAACTATTACCCAGATATTTCCCCTGATCTTCAGACTGGACCCAAAAGTCAGAGTCAATCTGCAGATTTTGAGTTTACAGATTTCATAGAAAATCTTTCTCGATTTTTTTCACTTTTTTTATTATTCCATCTAGTCTGAAGACACGTTTGATATTTTGTTTTCCTTCATCATGTGTCTTCCTGCTAATGTGATACAATTCTGCATTCATTTGTTATGTTCAGTCTGGTAGTGTGTGCTCCTCAGTCATTTAATGCATGATGCCAAATGTATCTCCGTAAAGATTTACAAAGTTGATCCCTAGCGTTTTAAAATTTGTTCACATTTTAAAAGTCATATAGTGTATTCCAGCCTTACTGTCCAGCCATACTGTCTATGATCAACTATTTACTAGTCATTAATTTAAAGAGTAATCTGTTAAACTGTATGGTTAAAGATTAGTCCATTATACTATGCCTTCAGCAGATTCAAACAGCGGAACTAGTTGGTCTTTTATGGCAATTACACTGAAGAAAGAAAGACAAAGAACACATCTAACAGACCACCTTTAAGAGGTTAACTGGTCTCCCAGGCTAGCCAAGCTGTCTTCTAATGGCCATTTTTTTAGCAGATTAACAAACTGAACATCATCTTGGCCAGGATGGAGGACCAGCTAGACTGGTTTAAACCATCTAAAACCAGTCAATCCTAGACTAACTACCGGTAGTTTAAAATGTAATTTAGAATTCTAATTTTTGGATTAAAGGACAACATGATTAGAGTTGGTAAACCACTGTGAATCATCTAATGGGGGCGTTGCTGAGCTAGTTATTCATATTCCAAACATCTTGACCTATCTGACAAGCTTCAGCACCCTTAGACTAGTGTAGAAATCAAGCTTACAGTATGATTTTATGCCTATTTTTTAAATTACAACGGAATAGGTACCTTGTGCAAATCATCCTTCTCTTGCGTGACACTCTTCAGCTGTTTCTCTAAGCTCCTGATGACTTTAGAAGAGTCTTCCAGGTCTCTTCGAACCGTGCTGGCCTCCTCCAACTGCTGTTCCAGTTGACCAGAGTCTGATGTGATGAAACATTAAGCCGGGCTCAGTGTTGGGTGCAACTAGTTATTAAGTAATTAGCTACTGCAATTTAATTACTTTTTCCTTTAAAAAGTAAAGGATAACTCTTATGTTTTCTGTAATTTAATCAGTTACTTCTTATGTAATTGAACTTAATACTGTATATAGACTGTGGAACATTTATATACAATATAATACAATAGTGGATTTAATATCAAAATGTAAAGTCTAATCTTAAAATGCATGCTTTTTATCTACCCTTCTCACTTCAAATACTTTGAGTTGATAAGAATATTTTTAACACTTTATTGTCCAGTTCTCACTATTAACTAGTGTTATAAATGAATATTACTGGGATATTGGCTGTTTATTATTACTTAAAAAGCTTTTTTTAAAGATCATTATTTTGTGTATTTGTTGTAACAGAATATGTTGACATGCTTAATGTTCAAAAAACATTATTTTTTAAATACTGTACATTATTGTAAGTCCTCCATGCCCCGCCTCTCACAAACGCATTGCTATTCCTAAATGCATCTACATTTGGAAGAATAAGGTGCTTTTGCTTTCACCTAGATACACACAGCATCTCCCTGACATGGCTGCTTCAACACTAACTGCAGTTATTGAAACCACGCTTTCTTTCTTTGCGTGAACATTTGTGCGGCATTAAGCAAATATTTCCATATAGTGACGTAAACATGTGGGGGCGTGTTTGAATGAGCCGTTTTTAGGGGGTGTGACAAAGTCTTAAATTTGATCAAGAATATCTCTTTGGTTTTAAGACTTTAGTCTTTGCAACTTTACAGATCTTCTTCATGCACCAAGAGCTTGTAACACTCCAAAGAGAAAGAAAAAATTTAATCGCATCATATGATCGTGTAGGATGATTTAATCCTACACAATTCTTAAACTTAACTGTCAACAACTACTTTACTATGTATTAATAAGCAGCAATTAAGAGTATATTAGGCAAAACTATAGTTAGTTAATAGTTAATAGTGAGAATTTGACCCTAACCTAAAGTGTGACCAGACAAATTTATGTAGAAATTAAATTAAAATGTAATTAAATACTCTTTGGAGAGAGTAATTTGTGCAGTAATCTAATTATACCATTGAAGATGTAATTATTAACTAGTAAGTAACTACTCTTTTAGAGTAACTTACCAAATGCTTATAAAATCTTTGTCTAGAGATGTCACTACACTCAAAGGTTAACCAATAGAGTATAATAAAGACCCAAAACCAGGACTGAGCGTGTTCTAACCCAATACCGAGCTCTCACCTGCTATCTGTTTCTTCAGGGTGTCGATCTCACTCTTTAAACTCCGGATCTCTACCTCTTTATTGGCATTCACTGGGGCGTCCGAATCAGCGTACTGCAGTGCTTGCACTGTTTGCGTGGACTCTAAGGGTAAAAGGATGTTTCAGAGAGACAGAAAGATCAAATAGGATTTAGTGTGGATGTGGTAGTGCTCACCCTGTAGTTTACGCGTAAGTTCGGTCTTCTCCTGCTCTAGTCGTTGGATCCTCCTCTCATAGGCCTCTGAGGCCAGGCTCTCCTCCAGGCTTCGCTGAAGTTCAGCATCTACCAGTGGCGGTCCAATGGACTCCCGCAGACACCCTCGATCTGATAGTGTGCTATAGAACCACAGCACACAACAAACTGCAGTTACAATTTTGTGATGTGCAGAATAAATCAAACTGTTAAAATGCACTACAACCTACACTAAGATTCTTAGCATTTTTTAAATGTTTCTTATGCTCACCAAAGCTACAGGTATTTGATTAAAAATACAATAAAAAAACAGTAATATTGTGAAATATTATTACAACTGAAAATAATTGTTCTGTTTTAATATATAAAGTATATATATATTAAGTTGTTCTCTATTTTAATATATTAAGTATCATTTATTCCTGTGATGAGTCAAATAATTCTTCAGAAATAATTCTAACATACTGTTAAAAAAAGGTTGTGCTGCTCAGTATCTTTCGAGAAACTGTGATGCATTTTTAAGGACTCTTTGGCGAATGAAAAGTTCAAAAGAAGTGCATGTATGCAACAATGTAACTGTCAAATATATATCTCTTTTTACATATTTTAAAAAGGCAGGATCAATAAATGTATGACTCACCATTTGCTTGTGTAGGTGAAGCCTACGAAAGGGAGGTGGTGTCCAGAAAATGCTGTGTGTGTAGGTGGGGGCAACGTCTCCTAATATATTTTAGAAAAACAATGCCTCAATGCATCAAAATAATCCAGTTCAGGATAAAATTTGAAAGAAATTAGACACATACACAGTTTTTGAGGCAATCATCATCCACGTCAAAGTTGGAAGTGTCAGTGGGGCTGCTGACTTCAGGGATGTAGGGGGCTTCACATATGCGGATGTTGTCCCAGTCGATGCCTGTGAAAAAGGGGTGCTGTTTGAAGTCATCGATCCCATTCTGGCCTAACCGGTGTTCTCTGCTGCAGATCAGCCGCCGGATGAGGTCTTTAGCCTCCTCAGACACATCTGTCACCTGAAGTGGGAACTGGAAGCGCTCCTGAAAATGAATAAGTTAAAACATACTTAATGCTCAGTGCTACTCATTGAGACGCTCTCAAATATCTCTACCTATCTGCATTGTTCTCCATTAGTTAATTACCACAAATAACTAAATGAACCTTGATGAATAGGTGAATTTTTACCTCATTGTTAGGTTGAGATGACTAATCCAGTATAATATAGTGTAGAAAAGACAAAAATAATTTTACAATTAAAAAACTTCTATGATCAACTAATGACTTTTTTGTTTTATACCAAGAAAGAGACGCAAACAAAATACCCTGGTGAACTAAAAAAAGGATCGGGTTACCTAGAAATTAAACTACTCTACTGCAAACAGATTTCAGAAGAGGACCTCTACAATTAAAGGTGAAATGTGTAATTTCTGCATCACTAGCATCATAGTTTTTACAGGGGAAATACCCAATGGATGGCTTGATTGTCTCTAAATTAAGAATGTACAGTATTTTAACACCTACAAATTACACATATCACCTTAAATACACACCGGAAAATAACAACACTGTCAAGTTACTGCACAGAATCACATGTTGGTCTACAGTGCAGACTAACCTTATGATTCATGATCTTTCCGTAGGTCTCCACCAGGGATTCAGCATAAAAGGGCGTCTCTCCATACAGCATCTCATACATGCACACACCCAGAGACCACCAGTCACACTCCGGCCCATACTTCCCCTTCCCGTCCTCCATAGCCTGCAAGATCTCTGGAGAGATGTAGTCCGGGGTCCCAACTGCCACAGAGGACTGGACCTGAGAGAAAACAGGAAATTATAACACAAGACTTACTGAGCTAGAAATGATGTGCTTGACAATTCAGGATTGAAGATCAAACTCACTGTCCCATCTTCCATGAGCTTGAGGCATGAGCCAAAGTCAGCCAGCCGGATGTGACCGTTCATGTCCATCAGGATATTGTCTGGCTTAATATCCCTGATTATGCATAAAACACAATCATAAACATTCATTCTCTAAACCAAAAAGAAGCATAACAAAAAGTAAAAGTACTATAGTGTCATGCTAAATGAATATGATAATCATTCTTTGCCATGGTGTGTGCATATCTATTAAAGGGGTGCTATTATGCTTTTCAACTTTTTCAACTTTAGTTATTCTGTAATGTTGCTGCTTGAGCATAAAAAAGATCTGCATAGTTACAAAGCTCAAAGTCCAATTCAAAACGAGATATTTTATTTAAAAGAAATCTATTTTCAAAAACTACATCAAACAACTTGTTTGGACTACAACACATATTTTCCGGGATTTGTGATATCACAAAGATCGACGAATGGGATGAGACCTGTTTGGAGCTGCACTACAGAAGGCAGTGAGTGCTATCTCTATGTCAGAGACACGCTAGCTCTCCCAAGGCAGAAGAACTTAGAGTGGTTACAAACTTTCGCGCTCAAATTGATTTGATTTTGATGCAATATTTAAACTGAAGCTCGCAGCAGGCAGCTTTGGTAAGAGGAAGGTCATTTCCCGACCAGGCGCCGACTGCTGTCAATCAAAACAAACTCTGGCCCAGCTAACCAATCACAGCACAGACTGGCCCAGCTAACCAATCACAGCACATGTCGTATTCCAGAGGCGTGCCTTCATTTCATACAGGAACTATTCGAGCTGTTTATGCCAGACTGGGGAGAGAGGTATTGTAATAATGTAAAATATGTGAAAAATAATGTGTTTTTCCAAACAATCTAATAATAGAGCCTGATCTAGTACACACCCAAAACAAAATCATGACTTTGTAAAAGAGCATAAAAGGACCCCTTTTTTGTGTTATTATTTATGTTATGTGTATAAATAGTTAAATAAAATGTGTGTATATCAGACCACACTGGTACAGTGGTCTTTGGTGTCCTAATGAGGGTCAGAGTTCATGTACACGTGTCATCAGACTGAGCCGAACAGCTAACACTCTTGCCGTATTACACTTACTCAAATAACAGCACAATTTGTGCAAGATTTCTAATGATGTTTCATACAATATCTGTTTAAGACGGCCAAGTTTATCTATATCAACAAATCACACAACTGTCCTGTGGCTGGTACAAGTTAAGTGATGTCTGTCGTAAAAGAGATAAGCAAAACTTTGAAGGACACGCGCACGCTATCTCACTCAAACAGCCGAGGGATTTACCAGTGTCAGCACATCATTAATCATAACAGCTCATAAACCCTAAAACTCAGCACTACTGACGTTTTTGTTGCACTATACAGCCATTGCAGACATTACAAGCTCATACAGTTTGTGTGCGTGTGTGTGTGTAAGCTGTGATCTTCCAGCTTTGGCTGAGTTTTATTACACTGAGGGAGAACAGTGGAAAGCACAGAGATGTTGTCCCTAAGTGTTGATTATTAATGCAAGATATGAAGATATATATGTGTGCGTGTGTGAGGTGAGAGGCAGGCGAGCAGTTGAATAGAGGGCCAAAATGAACCATCTTTGAGGGCTTTAACACAGAGAGGTCTGTCTGAGATTGTGGTAGGAACTCAGTGGGTGGTGGAACTCTTTTCATAACGGCTTGACCTCATCCACACAGAATAATGAAGAAATATCATAGTCAACAATACAATTATTATAATATACTGCACACCTGTTGGGTGTCATGTTTCGCCAGTAATTTAACCATTAAGAAATCACCCAGAATTTTGTAATCACTGAAAACAAGCCTTAACTATTTATAAAATACAACAAGATTTAATTTTAAAACTTATTGTATACATATAATTTTTATTATTTTTAATGTTTTAACACACACACACACACACACACACACACACACACACACACATATATATATATATATATATATCAAATATGAAATAAGTAAATATAAAATGTGTCTATTTACTATGTTCAACTATACACCACGATTCAAAAATCTCTAAAAGATGCAAGTTTTCTGAAATTAGTCTCTTATGCTCACTAAGGCTGCATTTATTTCATAAAAATTCATTACAAACATTAACATTGTAAAATATTATTTCAATTTGAAACAACAGTTTTATGATTTAATATCTTTTAAAATAATTTATATATTTTAATATTAATATTTATAATTTGTTAATTTAAAAATTTGGCAATTTATTTCTGTGATGGCAAACATCAATTTTTGGTCTTCAGTGTCACATGATCCTGCGGAAATCTTTCTTATATGCTAAATGTAATGCTCAAGAAAATCTTATTCAATTCTTATTATTGTGAATGTTGAAAACAGAATATTTTTGTGGAAAATGTGATACTTTTTTCAGGATCCCTAAAAATAAATCTAAAGCTATGATGTTTAAAATAACAGCATTTATCTGAATGACACATTTTTGAATAGTAGTGTACCAGTATAAATAGATATAGCACCCAAATGAATTGAATAATTCAGAGACATTATTATTTCATTATTGTGGCAGATGAAAGCATTGTTTGACTTTCAATAAAAAGTAGTGTAATGAGACGCAATGACAACTCACAATTGATGCATTCATTTTTCAGATCGAAAATCATTACAGAATTTACGTACAGATCCGTGGACACGATTCAATTAGGTTGAGTTTATGTTTTAATTGAAACACAAAATATTTATAAATACATTTATATTTTTGCAATAGCAAAATCAAACCCAATGCACAGCAGATCTCTCAACAGCTGTAATTCAGCAGATCATTCATTCCCCTCATTTACTGAATCTGTCACTGAGGTCTTAAACAGCTTTTTCTTTCCAGGAGGGTTTTGTCTTGATTGGGCCATTCTCTCCGTCACGGTCCAGTGCCACAGAGCAAACATCAGAAAGCTGAGGAGGACATGCTAAACCAATTACAGAAGTAGAGAAACTCTGAGCCAAACAGATAGGCTCTACAGAGTCCATAGATTAACACTATGAGCTAACAAGGTTTACCACGGATAATGTGGAAATATTCATGACACAGCCTTTGGCGATGACTCCATAGCTACTCAGAGTCTTTCATTATTACTCCATCGTTGTGTGTGTAACACACTGCTAAGCTTATATTTATACTGCTAAACTTGGCTTGTCTTATATCTATATTAGATTTGGTTAACCTGGCCGCATGCCTCTTGCTAGGCTAAATGCAATGCACTTTGTAATGGGGTCCGGTCTGGTCAGCAGGGGTTGTAGTGTAGGTGATAATTGGGTGGCTCAATCCCGGGCTGCTGTCTTAAGGAGCAGCGGACTGCGAGCAGAGGGAGGTAATCCCACTTTAAGACCACAATAACCATCTGTGAGCACCATCTGGCCCGGCCTCATGCCTACCACAGGGAGAGCTGGTCAGCTACAGACAGGAAGAAAGAGAAGGGGGTGGGACTCATTGTATAGGGACGCTGGATACATTTCAGCAATTCATTCCATCCTTTATTACTCAAAAACTGAGCTCAATCCATTACTTCTACAAAAAAAAAAAAAAAAACTGGAATAGTGAAATATGGGGAAACTTCAACTTGTAGGTCAAGGCCCTGTTGTTGAAAAAAGCTGTTCTACAAGCACTAAGATGTCGCCAAACAAAGCTCTTTATGAGGTCATCCAATCACCTGTGCCGATTCAGATGAATGTGGCTTTATCCTCAGGCAACGACTGTGCATCTTTCTCTTTGATATAGATCTTTACGGGTAATAAGAGATGCCCTCTTGACTTTTGAGGTGCGACGAGGCATGTCCTGGTGGTGAATGAAATTCCAGATTCCTTAGAAATCAGCTGAGGCATCACACACATGGCTTTGATCAATAGCAGGACACACATATGGCCCTGATCAATAACAGAGTATAATGCAATGGTCACGCACAACAAAAACATGCAGATGCTAGTGCGTCCGGTTGGCTCTTCGGCTGTGACATGGGCCGGTCCTTTTCAGTGGAAGGATCAGAGCGCACCCTATGCAAATATCTGGCCGAGAGGAACCGGGGACATAAAACCACTCACGAGCACAACCTCTAAAAATCCTCCACTTTAACACAACAGCTTGCCCACTTAGTCTAATAAGGGCTGGGTGAAAGCAAGAGCTCCAAGTTTTTCCTGGAAAGAGCTTTCGGAGCAGGAGCTGACTAATGTAATCTGGAGACTGGAAACAAAGTGTGAAAGCTGCATTTAAAATGTAAATGTGAATTAATTATGTGACAGTTGAGATATATTAAATCCATTTAAAGGCTCTGTTAGCCCAAAAAGGAACCTTTATTCCTAGCCAAGTCATTTTAAACAGTTTTTCTATGGAAGATGCATCATGTCAGATTTGATGTCAATGCTGAATGATAAAGTCATTGTCATACAACTTATGTAATAAAGTAATAAAAGTAAACTTATAATAAAAGTATAATAAAAGTGAAGTCGCAATGTGTTTCAGTGTGATTATTAAATTGCAAAAGCTGTGATTTAAGTAAATAAGATGTACTTAAGACATTCAATTATACACAAATTGTAAAGTACAAATTATTTTAACTATAATAATAATTATTATTCTAGTCATATTTAAATCGGAAACATTTTTGAGCGAATTGTGCAGTCTTACAATCTAGCACAAAACCTGGAGCTCCTCTTTTTAAATCACAAATTGATTTTATAAAATAATTTATTTTAAAATAATTTTTATTGACTATTTTCATAATTTAAGTGAAATATCACTCTAAATCACATTTTTAGATGGTATAGTACTAATTGTGTATCCATCACTGTGCATTCGTGCAAACTGTGGTGTCTTTTCACACAGTACATCCACCCTCAAACATACAGATGCGCTTATTCCCAAATGCACACCCTTTAACACGGCTTGCTCATAGAAAAACACACCCACGCCAACCCCATCCCTGGAGACCAATCCACTCAGTCCCCACCCTCCACAAACCAGGCGTGCCAAACTCTCACGAGAGGAGAACTGACCACACCTCTAACCTCATGATTACTGCCTTTAACTTTGCCCTGCCTGTCCCTCTGGGTGCCCCAAAAGCAGCGACTAAAAGAGCTGCATATATGTTTGTGAGGAAGACAACACGAGTACATATAAAGTGTGTGTTTGTACCCAAATGATGTGTTTGGTGGGACTGTTGAAGCACACCCAAAGTCCCAGTACAAACACATTCATCACACTGAGGGCTCCATGCAACTGGTGCCTGTCAGTATGCAAATGTTGACACTTCCTGTGTGATAACCGAAGATGGGTTCCAATCCAGCCTGCCCTAAGACTAAACATAGCCTTTTTCTGACTCATTGCACTCTGATTTCATGCATGCTTAGCTGATTCGAAAACCTCATGAAATCAAAATGTGTGTTTTGTGGCTTTTATTCCATGTGCACTCATTTTGAGGTCATCTATAAATGCTGACATACACTATCATTCAAACGTCTGGGGTAAGATTTGTAATGGAAAAACAGTAATATCATGAAATATTATTAAGATTTAAATATTTTTAAAATGACATTTATTCCTGTAATGGCTAAACTGATTTTTCAGCAGCCATTATACCAGTATTAAGACTGAGTCACATGATAATTGTTTTATCAATTTAGTGCATATTTGCAGAAAAAAAATAAAAAAAATGGATTTCCTTGCCCTCAAACTTTTGTATAGTAGTGTACTATGAAAACTGACAAAATCAAAAATCAAAAGCACTGATGACTCATGTTGCACTACACAGATTTTTGTCCAGTCAAATTCTTCCTTAAATGAGAATGCCCTCCCTCTAAAACTACTTGTATCTAACTAGAAAAAAGGGTCATGGCAATATAAGGATGAGCCATTTCATACACCTCACCCAAACATCTGGTTTCTATCAAGAAGTCACATTTTGGCTGATTAACAAGGCATCTGCTTGCATGTATTTTCAATAAATAAAAGAGTTCTACAGGCATGCAAGACTACAAAATAAATTGCTGTGTACAGTAGGTCAGTGATAGGACTATACATGTATTGATATGGAAACAAAACAACAACATATTGACTTCTAAAGCCACTTTTAATGTCTATTCAATGATTTAATTTGCCCCAATGATATCTTTAAATGATCATCATTCAGGGGTTCAATGAAAACTGACATATGCCATTCATTTAATTAACTAATGAGCATTTAATTCAGTCAAATTATTAACTGATAAACAACCTTAGTGTAAAGATTCAAGACCCACCTGTGAACATAATGTAGCTGATGCACAGAGTCAATAGCCAAGACCATTTCAGCCAGATAGAACTTGGCCATGTCTTCAGGCAAACGATCTTCAAATTTACTGAGCAGAGTCAACAGATCTCCCCCTACATAGTAGTCCATCACCAGGTACTGGGAAGAGAGAAAAACAAGAAGTAAATAACAACAAAAGAAACAAAAAATAATGGATCTTTACATCTTTTAAATTCCCTTTACCCTTGGATAAACCCATCCCATCTCAATTATCCATGACATTCTTTCCTCTAAAATCTCTTTATCGTTCTTTTCCCCCGATTTCATTCCCTCCCACTCCCACTCATGAAGCTGTACTCAAATTATAATTCATATTAGAGCCCCTCTTCTTCAGTCACGCTATATACAACATGGCCAAACAAATATATAGTCTGCTATAAAACCGTGTCCCTTGAAACTCTGTAAGCAGTGATTAATGATCATTATTTACATGATCTCCTCCTTTGGACCTTATCAAGTGAATATGAATCAGACCCAATGTGAGCTTGAGAGTTCTCACGAACCAAATTGTTCTCGTCCTGGAAAGCATAGTGTAACGTCGTGATCCACTGACTGTCCCCGTTCACCAGCACGTCCCGTTCCTCCCGAAAACATGCCGTCTGAGAAAAAAAAAAAAAAAGTAAAATGTCAGAGAAAACCACTTTTTTGGAGTCAGCCATCAAATATGTGCCCTACATATTTAGAATGACTCCAATCAAGGGGTCTGTTTCCACAGTGAGGAATGGTTTCTGAATCATATAGAGCAAAGACTGTTTGTTTTAAGTGGTTTCTCATGTAATGGTCAGAGCGAGTAACACTCTCCTAGGAAGCTAAAGAATGACACGCCAGGGATATAGGAGAAACGGCTGCATCAGCTGAATGGTAAAGTCTGACGCTAACTGGATCAAGATTTGCACATTATATAAAAATCAGTCTTGAGAAAACTGCTATTTGCAACTAAAGCAGTTCGGTTCGGACCAAATCTGCTGAATGAAAGGAAGAGATGTGTAAAAACATCAGCTCACCTCAGCCCTTTTGAGCATTTCCCATTTGTTGAGGATCTTCATGGCAAATACTTTGTCTGTATTTTTCACCTTTACTACTGCAACCTGTAAAAAAGATAAGTTCAAGAAGTGATCTTAAACATAATATGGCCTGGAAACTGTTTTTATTGGCATTCACACAGAAGTGTTACTCAGCTTGCTTGTTAAAAGGGCTGCCATTAGCATTCAGTAAAGAAAAGTACAGCAGATTATGAGCAGAATTATATAATAGCCAATCTCTTCTGGCGTTTTAGGGTTTACAGAAACAAGTAAAACATGATTTTTGTGTTTACAAAGCATTTTAAATCCTATTAAAGAACAGTTTTTTTTTCAACTTCAAAGAAATGTATTCATGTGGTACCCCTCAATAACTTGGCGTCTGTAAACAAACATACAACCTCTGTGGTTGGTCTCTTTACAAACCATTCAAAAGTTTGTGGTTGGGAAGATTTTTTAAATGAAAGATGTCTCATACTCTCACCAAGGCTGCATTTATTTAATCAATAACACAGAAGAAAAAATCAGTACCTTTGTGAAATATGACAACAATTTAAAATAACATTTTATTTTAATAAATTTTAAAATGTAAACGCAAAAAAAAACTGGATGCAAAGTTGAGTTTTCAGCAGCCGTTGCTCTAGTTTTCAGTATCCCATTATACTTCAGAAATCCTTCTAATATGCAGATTTGGTCCTCAAATAATATTATAACAAATGTTGAAAACAGCTGCTAAATAATTTGTGGGAGCTTTGTTCTTGATAAATAGAAAGTTGCATATATATATATATATATATATATATATATATAAAAATGAAAGTCTATTCCTCTCTAAATATTAGCATTTGTTTTGTAACAAAGCATCAAATCAAAATGCTAGGAAAGTAACATTCTTATGATCCTATCTAGATTCTGCCTTAAAGAGGAAATATTAAACATTAAGCCCATTTAGAAATGTCTTCACTCTATTAAACAATAATCAGAGAATGTAACAATGTTCTGGCAATGTTCAGTGACTTGATCGGGAAAGAGCACACTGTTCTTGGCTCTGACTTGGATGACAGAAGAGTCTCCTTCAAAGTTCTTTGCTCTTCGCTTCTCCATCAAGTATGTGACGACATCTTCAGAAACTAACAGTCTGTATGTTTATAGTATGTACTTAGTTTATACTTTACAAATATTTACAGTATATACACTTTTTAATAAAAAAACGCATTACAGTAAGTAGCATTTAAATGTGTTAAAAACAATTACTTTAGAACATACTGACATTTATTGATTTTTTTTTATTATTATTATAAACTAGCAGCTACTGGCTCAGAAGTCTCCATAGGAAATGATGTCATCTGCCCTTCTTTTGCTCGCCCAAGTCTATCCTGAACCATCAGGAGATGAAAGTGTGTGAGCGATCCTCAATCTTTTCCTTTGCACGTTTTCTCACAGCTGCAAGGCTTCCTTTCTGGGGGTATTTTGGAAGCAGGCTTTCTGCTAGCTTTCCATGAGCTTTTGATTCCAGCTGGACTGAAGTGAGCAGACACTAGGCCGGAAACCCTGTCGAGTGGTGTGTCAGACGAAAACGCTCCTACTGAGGAGGTTGCAGATGAATCATAGCTCACCAGACGTTGACAAGTGGAGAAAAACCGAAGGGCTGACACATATAGCCCTTTAAAATCTACTTTAATCTCAAGGATCTTTGATGTATTTCCATCCACCCAATCTAATAAATGTGTTGCCATTTTTATAACTCGAACCTATCCGTCATTAAAAAAAACTTTAAACTGCCTTTTTGCAGACACAGCTGTTAATGTATTTCAACTTTTGGAAAAATTAAGGTTCTAAGGAATTTGTTTATAGCAGATCTGTATGTTAAAGGATTCAATTTGGTGGTCATTTACTCTGTTGTTCCCTAAATGAATCTATATAAATTTATTTTTTCCATTTACAACAAAATGAGAAACTTTGAGGTATATGCTGGTCACGATCAGAATATGGATTAAAGCTTTCAAGTTGATTTTTTTTTTTTTTTTTTACATTAAATCATCATACAAATTGTTTGTACAAACTTTACGCAATATTTCAAGTCAGAGCTGCCAAGATATTCCTCAGATATGAACTTTTTGTATTCTACGGAAGAAAGGGAGTTGCACTGGTTACAAAAGGGTGTGTAAATCATGACAGAATTTTCATTTTTGGGTGAACTATAACTTCAACTCAACTTGGAAAAGTGCCACAGAGCTGTTTTCTCAGTCACTGTGAAATAAAACCTGAATAAAAATTCCATAAACCATTTGCTTGGGTTTTAAAACATGGCTGCTATCCAATGTTCCCACTTCATGGGCCATTCTGAACAGCCAGGCCTCGCTAAGTAACCTAATAGTGCTGGTTTCCTGGCCTACCTGAGCACCACACATTCCCCAGTGACTACATCACACATCTGTCATTACAATAGAACATCAACTGCCTCGGGCTCAAAAGTACTGCATGAAGAATTTCCTTACTGTGCAACATACCTGTGCCTATGGTAAATAGTATATCAAGTGAGATCAATAAATACCTCTCCAAACGCTCCCCGTCCAATCACCTTCAGGATCTCAAAATCTTCCTTGTGCAAGCGCATCTGTTTCACCTTGGATGTGAAAGGTTTGGCTGTAAAGAAAAAAAAGGGGACAAAATCAGTATAATGGAGTTTAATGAATTATTTAAAAAATAATACAAAAATATGCTAACATTCAAAGGTTTGGGGTCAGAAAGATAAAAATAAATAAATAAAAACACTTATATTCAGCAAAGATGCATTTTGATAAAAAAAAAAAAAAAATCTAATACATTTTAAAATATCAAGTTTTGAACTTTTTTTTTCATCAAAGTCTCCTGACATAATGTATCAAAGTATTGGACTGATTCCAACATTAAAAAAGGCAGGAAATGTTTCTTGATTGCCAAATGAGCATTCATGACAGTGGCTGCTGAAGATTTAGCTTTGCCCCCATTTAATAAAAACAGAAACATTTATTTTAAATTATAATAATATTCCACAGTTATACTTTTAAAATAATAATAATAAACAGCACTTTGATGAAAATACTTTTTTCAAAAAAAATTATGACCCCAACATTTTAAACAGTTTCATAAATTAACATTTTGTTTTTTTATTAAAAGCGAATGTTTTCTGTCAAATTAACTAATACTTTAAACAATTTGTTATAAATACTACACAAAATAATGAATTCTTCTACTGCAGCAATGTTGTGCTTGTTATTCCCAGGGTGGGAAACATGGGAACAGAGGAGGAGATGATCTCAACCGCAGTGTGATAAGGATAAAGGTCTGCCGTGTTTATCCTCAACAAAAGTACAAACACGCCACCCACACCTGCCATCAGTCTATGAAGCTTTGCACTGGCATGACCTTCCTAGACCATCTTTTTCCACAGCTCAGCCTCATCTAATGGCTCCTGTACACATTACTGAGGTGTTCTGATGCACAATCTTTCCCACTGCCACTGCTGCACACACAGTTTAGACTATAAACTCTCATCCAATCAGCATCAAGCAAACAGGGTGGGGCGGCTCTGTTGCTATAGCAATATTGGATTGTGCAGAAGAGAGAAATTCTAAAAAGTGACATAGGTGTCAGAATATAAAACTATTGTTTATATATGTTTTACCAACTAAAATGCATTTTAGCTGTAACTTTAATTAAAGTCAGTTAGATTTTTTTATATGAAGCACTGACGTGTGCATTTTTATGTGGTTTAAGTGTCTAAATTTCTTCTATAATTACGTCTATAAAACTTCCTTATTTTTTCTATCTAATAATATAAACTAAGAATAAATAATATGTTTCCCACACAATATTCTGATTCTATTTAAGGGGTCATTATCTGTCGACGTTCCAGCATCTGTCTTTCAGAGCAAATAAGTGGGTAGATCAGCAAGGTACAATTGGTGTCTCCAAGGCATTTTAGTCCCAGCAGACATTCATTACCAGCCAGGTCATTACGTCTCATCAGCACTGCTCCACATTACACTTAAGCACTGACCCACTGCTAATCTAACAGTGGCCACAGTCACATATCACAGACACGCTACTCTACCACAGACCCTGCTGACAGCTAAAAACATGCTTATAATACCAGCAATGTGTAAACACTATTGAACAAGGGATAGGTAGTATGACCAAAGCATTATATCATGCTAGGAGCAATTTTTTATAAAGATGGTTTATATCACAACTGCGTGTATATATCATTTAATAAGAAAAAATTCTAAATTTCCAGCTAACTTAAACATAAATAAATAAATAACATGTATAAATTATTTAAACAGTATATTTTAATTATTACTTATACTATTATACATAATATGTTTATACTTACATATTTTTGCTGGAAATATGAAACGTATGTATGTATGTATACACATACACACATATATATATATATATATATATATATATATATATATATATATATATATATATATATATATATATATATATATATATATATATATAATGAATTAATTAAATTAAACATGAAACTTAAAATTTGTAAGTAAAATTGCAATAAGATTTGATTATTTTGATATATTAATCTTATTTAAATAAACATTAAATAAACATTTGCCAAAGCCTATTTAAATTTAAAAAAAATTATGCATGTAGCAGATGCTTTTATCCAAAGCGACTTACAGTGCATTCAGGCTAACATTTTTTACCTAACATGTGTTCCCCGGGAATCGAACCCTGAACCTTGCGCTGCTAACGCAATGCTCTACCACTTATTTTTTTGAAACTTGATAGATGCAACCTTCAGCGGACACCTTGGCAATTGAATCGCCAATGTGTGTGTGTGTGTGTGTGTGTGTATGTATGTATATTATATATATATATATTGTATAAACATATATATTGTATATACATATATATATATGTGTGTAGATTGTACTTTCAGATATTTTCAAATTTTGCCATTTTACAAACATAAAAATGTGTAACTTTAAAAAAAAATTACACTCTTAACAGTCAGTCAAGCATTATAATATGATAATCAAATATTATTTAATTATAGGACTTAGAATTAAAACTTGATAACCATGTATTAATGCATTAGTCGTTTTAACTGAAATGACTGGTGGTGGTGCTTTTTGGTCATTCAGTGTTATTGGGAAAACAATTGGGGAAAAAATAACAAAAATAATTATAAGATAATAATGATATGAATTATACTAATAAGAGCACTATAATAAGCACTAAGAATTAATAAACTGCTGGATTCATGAATATTAATCAGGTTGTGGGCCTTCGCTCTAACTGATTTGCTGAAATCAAAACAGGGTGTGCGCCTCCACACTAGAGTTTACGGTAAGTCAAATAGGTGCGCTTTTGCATCCATTCAGATGAACTGAAAAATATCACAGATCAGTTGAAGGAGAGTGAAACTCCATAGTGCTCAGTCAGAGAGCGTTCGGCGAGTGAAAATATTTGTGTGCTAAATTTATACTTAGACTCCAACTCACACACTGGCGAGTAAAATCGGAGAAATTGTAAGCCATTGGCTAATATTAGACAATTTACTCGCCAGAGTGAAGATTTAGTCGCATATGTGAGTGATTTACTCGCAATGTAGAGGGTTGAGATACAAACCTGAAGATAATGGTAAGTCTGGCATCAGTTCAAAAACAGCCTCACATTATGGAGAAAAAAAAAAATCATAATTTAGATGTTAAATTCTAACTGGATGTATCAAATTCGTTCCGCCCAGCCTTGCCACTGAGACAGAGTAAAAATAACCTCAGACATCCCTGGATAGAATCAGCCACACTTGACCTCTAAGAAACTTTCAACAGCTTAGACACAAGTAAGCATGTTAGAATAAGTGTGCCACTGCAGTGGGAGTCATGCGTTACGTCATACACACCACTGACTGCATACAATCAGGCATAACACTCATAACCATCAACCACCAGAGTCCTAAAAGACTCCTCTGTTCCACAGACAGCAAAACAACCACTGAATAAAACACTCCACAAGAATGAATCGCCAGTAACCACATCATAATGGGACCTGCAAGGCTCTTTAGAGGGTAAAAACAAATAAACAGACTGAGCGGGAGGCCCATCCATGTGACTATCATGAAGCCAGCTCCGCCCTAAGCATCCAAGGATCAGTGGGTTAACAATATTAGCTTTAGTGACGCTTCTCTTGTTTAAGTTTGGCAGCAGAACAATAGCTATACAGTATCACTCACCTGAAAACCTAATAAAACAACACGGGCATGCCAAACATAGCAACGGTTGCCATGACAAATGAGAGTCAGGTAATCTGCAGTGTTGTAAATGTAAACTTCTCCGCCACATTGTTCACTGTATGGCTGTTTATGATCCTTTCAAAGAATAGCTAGTATTAGAAAGGTTATACAAACCACCTTTTGTACATTTCAGAATCATTTTGTGCTTGTTTTTATTAATAAGATTTTACTTTTAATTCCATTTTTATTATTATTCTTTTATGTCTATATAGTTTTTATAAATTTAAGACATTTTTTTTTTAATAACATATACATACACACACACACTGATATTTTTTCCAGTTAATGTTTATTATATTTAAGTAGTGAAAATTGTAGTTTAAATTTTAGTTGATATGATATTAACCCTGGTACAAAGGGACAACATTTATGCAAAGTACAAATACAGAGGTTTAAGACTAAACTCATTGGCATTGTGGGACTGGAAAAACACGTCCCGTCTTTGTGTCTCCTACCAGACTGGTTAAGGGTGTGCGTGACACGGTGCTTGTGCGAATCTGTGTGTGCTTGTGTAAATTTGCCCTTCCTGCTGAATTTGGGGACAGGCGTGTGTGCAAAGGAGGATGCAGAGAGGAATACTAGGCCTTGAGTATGTGTTCCCATATCCACTCCTCTGGCAAGGGGACATCTGGAAGCCATAAGAGAGATTATTTACGGCCACAGTGAGGTAACGATGCAAAAATGCCGCTTCCAGAAGAACACGTCCCAGCTCCTGGAGCTAAAAGACCTGAGGATGGCCTTCCACTACTGTCATGTGAATAATGTTTCAATATTTAAATCCAATATGAACACAGAGGACACTTTTGTAACCCTCTAAAACACACACACACACACATATATATATATATAGATATTTATTTTAACAAATAATTAGGTTTTGTGCAGCCCAATCTTTACATTTGATGGTGATATTTCTATATACAGTGGGTACGGAAAGTATTCAGACCCCCTTAAATTTTTCACTCTTTGTTATATTGCAGCCATTTGCTAAAATCATTTAAAGGGGGGATGAAATGCTATTTAATGCATACTGGAGTTTTTTACACTGTTAAAGAGTTGGATTCCCATGCTAAACATGGACAAAGTTTCAAAAATTAGGTTGTACGTTTGAAGGAGTATTTCTGTTCCAAAAATACTCCTTCCGGTTTGTCACAAGTTTCGGAAAGTTTTTTTCGAGTATGGCTCTGTGTGACGTTATATGGAGCGGAATTTCCTTATATGGGTCCTAAGGGCACTTCTCCCGGAAGAGCGCGCGCTCCCGTAGATCAGAGCACTGAGAGCACAGACATTCACTGATCAGAGCGAGAGCGAAATGTCACAATTTTAAGTGTGTTTTTGGTTGCCAGGGCAAAACAACCCTGCACAGATTACCAAAAAAAAACAGCATTAAGGGACCAGTGTATGGAGTTTATTTTTACAGAGCATCAACGGAGTTGTGCAAGTGTTTTTGTTTGTTCCCTGCATTTCGAAGATGCTTGTTTTACAAACAAGGCCCAGTTTGACGCCGGATTTGCATATCGTTTATTACTTAAGGATAATGCAGTTCCAATGAAAAAGGGTCACGATCGTGTGCTGGAACCAGACATGGGGACTTGTGACTTGGTGACTTGGACTCGAGTCGACTCAAGTCGCTATTTTTAGGACTTGAGACTTGACTCGGACTTGGAAGTTAAAGACTCGGGACTTGACTTGACTTGAGACACGATGACTTGAATGACTTGAGTGTTAATCACATCATGTTTTCATTTTGAATATAAAATATATAAATTATTTTTTAAAATAAAGTTGATTACTCAGCTGGAGCGCAGGCTGAGAATAGCGTCGTGACTGGATCAGGACACTATCATCAGTCATGCCCTCTCTACCTTACACACACCATGCCCACTTAAATCAGATATCACATCACATCAACATGTCAGCCTGAGAGGTACCGAGGGTCATCGCTTTTGTCTTCAATAGTTCGCGCCTAAAAACGCGTGGAAAACGCTAGTCGCGCCGCTTTCTCCTTCTTTCCAAAGCGCTCGGGCAGAAGTGCTCCTGGGGCGTCTGTCGTTGCTAAGAATCCATGACACGCTCTCTCTCATTGAAGACGCGGAAATTTCAGCAAAGGATAAATGGATTTGCAGCACTAAAAATCGCTCGCAGTAGCTCTGCTACTAAATTCATTTCAAAATGGCAATCCATATACAGCTATGAACAGCTGTTCCTTCATCTTAGCTGAGCTTTCAACGTTGGTACAAGAAAGGATGAAGCTGATTGGTTAGTTATTGTCACATGACCTGCGGTGCGCTTGCGGCATTCTGAAAAGTTTAGATGTTGAGCGCGTTGCTTCCATTATGAGCGCGCATACCGCGCGCCTACATTGGAAATAACGACAACTGAAAATATGTCATATTTATATTCTATACTCTGAGAGAGAGAGTGTGAGAGAGAGAGAGAGAGAGAGAGAGAGAGAGAGAGAGGAGAAATGTGACAGTTTAATGTTGTATGTAAACTGTGTTTGCGAGAGAGAGAGAGAGAGAGAGAGAGAGAGAGAGAGAGAGAGAGGTGTTCAGAGAGGAGTCTGTTGGATGTTTAGTTTTATGGACTCAATGTTGAAAATGTAAAACATTTCAAACACTGTTGGCAGAAGTGAAAAATAAATAATTTTAGGAAGTTACAATTTTGTTTGATTCCATGATGTATTTTACTGAACATGAGTATTTACAATGCAAATCCAAATTATTTTAATTTACTGACAGTTACTTACTTATATCTTGTCTTTTAACTTTATTAAGATCAGATTCTGCAGGTAAAATAACAATATTAAGGTGACTTGACTTGGACTTGACTTGACATAGCTTGTGACTTGACTTGACTTGACTTGCCCAAGAAAAAATACTTGGGACTTACTTGAGACTTGAAGGTTAAGACTTGAGACTTACTTGAGACTTGCACATGTGTGACTTGGTCCCATCTCTGGCTGGAACCGCAGGCGGTGAGTAAAACTGCTTCAAATATCTCTGTGTTGTTAACTTAGCTATCGGCGCGTAAGCACATCAAGTAAACAACATGTGATGTTGTCATCAAACTGCACTTTCCACATGTACAGCTTAAAAAAAAAAAGATGACATAAAGTGGAACTTAGTCATTTTCCAAAACCGCTAAGCAAATATATACAGTTTCAGTACATACCACATAGAGACGTCGTTGCTGAGGCTGCTCTTGTTAAATTTCAGCCTCTGGATCTGATTCTGGATCATAAATATACGCTGAATCTGACTGTTAGCCATTGTTTTGTTTTGGATGTTTTTTCCCTCACGGTAATGTCACAGCTTCCAAACGCTCTCAACGCAAAAGCCTACTCGCGCTCGTGATTCTTTAGCTCCGCCCACATGTCACGCCTCCAGCCACTCGTGTTTTTCCGGGAAAAATCGGTACAGACTATCTTTCTCTTATTTCATATAATAAAACTAAAGACTTTTTGGAGTTATGAAGGATGTAGTACTACTCTATGGGTACTCAAGATTAAGAGGATATTGAGTGAAAACGAGCATTTCACCCCCCCTTTAAAGAAGCGCATTCAGCGGTCTCCTTGACGGGAAACAGTCAACAAAGGTAAATGATCGCTCTCTTTATTTTATCAAATGATCATAATCACATCTATTCATTTTACAATCCTGCTACTAGCATTTTATTCAGACTAAAACCCCTTTAATTCGGATGAGAAAGTTTTTTTTCCAAGTGGCTTTTGCACATAATAATTATACTGCTGCAGACGCATTTTGCAGCATATTAATTGATCGTTAATTTCATTATTTCATTAATTGATCATGGAAATTATTGAATATTGACATCCCTAAATACAAATGAGTTGGATGGAAAAATGGTTATTATCTGCATCAAACCATGCTTCCGAACAAATGTCATTCACCGTTCTGGGCAGCTCCAGGACAGCTGTCTCTCCAAGCACACTGCTGTCTGTGAGCGGGACGGAGTAACGGGGCCCTCAATCACGCTGCAGTGTTTGTAAGAGCTGCCAACTTCTCCACCCCATTTACAGAGTGAAATTCTCTGACTATAACACGGGGCTGCCCGCCAACGTGCCTGACTTTAAATCGGCGCTACAAAACACGGATATCGGCCGATGCCGATATATTAAAAAATGATAAATATCGGCCCGATATATCGGCCGAGCGATATATCGGTCGACCTCTAATATATATATATATATATATATATATATATATATATATATATATATATATATATATATATATATATACACACACACACACACACACATATATATATACATTCACACACAAACACACACACACATATACATTTTAGATTACAATATAAAAAATGTATGTGCTACAATAATATCAGATTTTCACTACAGTTCATCATGACCAAAATAATTCACAATAACTACATTATCGTGAAATGTATCGAAATAAAAAAGAAAACAGAATTTTCAAAAAAATATATATAATAAAAAGTTAATTTCTTTGTCTAATAAAAAATATTTATTAATAATAAAACTATATTGTATGTTTTTTTTTTGTTATTTACCTGCAATTCCTTAATATCTGTCTTAATCTGAAAGTCCCAGGGCCTCAGAACTGCTACTGCTAATAACGGCCATAAATAAGACGAGTCCCAACAGACTGAATAAATTACATTCACAAAATGAAGGGGTCCTGAACAGGGGTTCCCTTAATAGATGTGATGGCAGCCCCTGTTATTAAACAAGCTGGCAGGAAATCAATTGAATTAGAAAATATCATGGGTGCTTTCAATCCCTAAGGCAAAGTCATGGCTCATAGTAGCATGTAGTTAGTGGGGGGTGATATATGAAACCCTCCATGAGGACAGGACAGGAGAAAGCATTAAATCATTAATAAATACCAAACGCACATAAACATGCCCAGGAATCACTTTCATACTGCATAAACATGCAATGGGGCGATAAATTGTGTTTAATGCTAGAGTGAGCACCTATGCACCCAAATTCCCAAAGCAATATAGACCACCCCCTAAAGCATCCCATATTGCTATTGAAGCTTGTTGGCATGGCTTGTGTCAGACAAGACAAAAAACTATGTTTGTCTACACCTCTGCAAAACACAAACAGGATATTCTCAAAAAATACAATGAAGCCAGAGGAAGAACAAACAAAGCCATAAGAGCTTGGATGTTTCCTGGATCCTGTGCAAATGTTCAACAAGAGAAAAATGCAAACAGATAGGATAGGAGAAGAATCCACCATCAGACATGCCCAAAAATGAAGCTCCATGCTATAAATGCATTAATGTGGCAAGAGTGCAAAACACATGGCCCGTTTAGCACATGCAGGAAGGCTATGTGACAAATGACATAAACGAAACTCTGCACGCAAAAGACAGAGATGAAATGTGATGCTAAACACGTCAAAAACATGTTTGATGCTTTACTGTGTTCCTTGTTATTGCAGCTCTGTGATCTGGCATTCGAATCAGCCATTATGTAAAATGATCCAGCACAGCAATCCCCTACTTTTTCCAACTACTGCATCAAGGTTAGATAAGATGCAATTCAAATACAGGAAGTAACCAATCACCTTTAAAAGAACACCATGAGGCCCAATGGGGAGTGAAAGGACAGACAGACACCAGAGAGGGTGTCAATCATTTAAAAAAAAGAGAGAAAAGAAACCGAAAGAAACAGATGTGCTAACCTGCTGATTTTGTCATTAACATCAATGCTAAAGTCTCAAGTGAGAAAATAAAGAGCAGGTTAGTTCAGGCTAAAATTAAACTATTTTCTTCATGTAATTCCAAACCTGCAGGACTTTTTTCTTCTGTGGAACACAAAAGGTTATCTTTAGAATAATTTCTATAATCTGTCAATCTCTAAAAACGTAATAAAAAAATTTAATTCCAAAACCAGACTTCAGTCGCTGAAGTGTATTTTTAGCAATAGCCAAAAATGCATTGTATGGGCTAATATTATCGATTTTTCTTTTATGCTTAAGTATGCTTAAAACACTGCTCACATGTAAAAGAACACAGTTCCGCTTTTCACTCTGGAACATGCAGCACATATATTTTATTTAATAAAACCATGCATAAAACACATTGAGATTTCAGTTTTATTAAAAAGAAAAAAAAATCAACAACAACATCATAAAGCATCTCGGTCCAAGTCTTCTGAAACCAAAAAACTTTTTTTGTTGCCATTCACTTTCACTGAATGGAAAAAGTATCAGGGACATTTAGCTATAAATATCTGCGCTCTACAGAAGAAAGAAAGTCATCATGAGTAAATAATGACAGAATTTTCATTCACGGTTAAACTATTACTTTAACCCGAGACTTATACAACAGTAGAGCTACAAAGATGTTGGATGTGTCAAAGAAATAAGGGTAGTGTATTATATTGTTTCACGTGAGGCTCAAGGTATGATAAAAAGTAGCTTTGCCATTTCTCAGAGCAGAAAAGCAGAGTGGTCATATCCCCCAGAGAAGATTACACCGTAGTCCAACAACATGACACTGACACAAGAGCTGTGAAAGCTTTCTACAGACTGCCTGCTCTTACGCTCAATCGGCAGGGATGTAAAAATACCAGCATTAGATTTTCAGTCAACATAATACCACCGAGTCACCTCCCTGTGGCAAAATATGTCATGGTAGATGTAACTCTATCCTACTGCATTCTCTCAGAACAGAGGAGTGAATGAAATCTTGCTGGACGTTTCCTACCACGACTGACTGAAAGCCCCTGAGGCAGTCGGAACTGTGGAAACTTCACCACCCATGTAATATGTTCAAATTATCATCACTGTCATCGTAATCATTATTATTTTAATCGCTTATCAACTTCGCTGGAACATGCCACTGTGAAATTTTTATTTGGGCTAGACACAGTCTGTCAAACGTACTTTCCCATTTAAAGCAAACATCCAATCCTATAAGTAACCGGCAATTTGTAATGTGATCCATACACAAGTGCTACTCACTGTATTTTTCACATGAGGTTAAAGGGATAGTTCACTTAAAAATGAAATTTGTAATAAATTTACTCACCCTCATTTTGTTCTAAACCAGCATGACTACCAAAAGAACATTTTCTAGGGATGCTCTGAATGTTCGGCAAACCGAATAACCGAAAAGGCCGAATAATATGTACCGAACTATGACTGACACGATCAAATAGAAGCACGTACTAATGCAGCAAACATGTCGGCAGTGTGAAAGTATTTAAAACTTTCACATGTAATATTTTTGTTTTATGTAATATTTTTGTCTGCAAGACTGAGCAAGATCAGACAATATTGGCTTTGAAATATAACACAATATTTACTACTTATTTACTAAACTTTTGTATAAAATCACATTTGCACTTGTTATATTCGGAACAATGCACTCATGTGATATTGCTCCTGCTGCTCATGTGATATCGATTATCATATTTTATAAATGAGACAAAAACTCATACAGGAGCATTTTTGCCTCAATATCTTGAATTTTAGGGCATAACTGAATTTATGTTGTTGCCCTTCATCATATTTGTCACCAGTCAACTGTATGAAACGTTAGATGACATACAAGTATGGGGGCGTGGCTAGTGGATTAACGGTGTTAAAATATTTTAATTGTGTTTTTTTTCTTTTTTTTTTTAGGAAATGCTAAATAATAGCTATCAATTATAATATATGTAAGTATAGTCAACATTACATATAGTCAATTGTTAAATATTAGGGAAAATTTGAAGAATCTCCTTGAGACACCAGTAGTATTGGTGACAGCAATACTTGGCTTTAGTCATACAAAAAGAACCCAATAAACAGATAGGTCTAACTATCTTTATGTGCTTTCGACATTAATTTGAAGATTGAATGTTAAGTTATTGTAACATAAAAGTAGGCATATATTTAAAAACCTTAATGTTAGGTGGGAATGATCGCAATTAATTTCAGGAAGAAAATTTATTTGATTGACAGCACTATATATATATATATATATATATATATATATATATATATTAGGGGTGTAACAATATGTGTATTCGTATTGAACCGTTCGGTACGAGGCTTTCGGTTCGGTACGCGGTACGCATTATGTATACCGAACGGTTCGTTGGACTAATTAATTATATTTGAAAAAAAAAGAGAGAGAAATATAATGATATGCGTTCAACAAGGTAGCCCAATAACCCAAACGACGTAACAGGCAACGCCCCTGACACTCCCGAAGAAGAAAAAACACCAACTTATAGTTATATGTTTATGTTAGGCTACTCAGTCAGGTGCTTGCTCACTCAGTACACGCTTAAGGCTCGTTGCAAAATGGCCAATGCGTTTAACAGACCAGAAATAGAAGATCCTCCAATAACCAACAGGTCTGGTGTTTAGGTGCACTTTGGATTCCCTGTAAGCTATAATGGTGATGGCAAGAGAGTGGTGGATAAAAAAACAACGGTATGTCGCATCTGCTACATGACAATAGGGTACACCAGCGGAAAAAAAAAAAAAAAAAAAAAAACACCAGCGGGAATACTTGAAACATGTCAACTCATTTACGCCGACATCACCTTATTGTGTCAGTATCTGGGAAAAGACGAAAAAAGGAGAAACATACACGCAACAAACTATCCCCGCAGCATTTAGACACCGGTACACCATTATAGTTTACAGGGAATCCAAAGTGCACCCAAACACCAGACCTGTTGGTTATTGGAGGATCTTCTATTTCTGGTCTGTTAAATGCATTAGACATTTTGCAACGAGCCTTCAGCTCGTGCTGAGTGAGCGAGTGCCTTAGGGGCCGTTTACATATCGTACCTAAAAACGCGTGGAAAACGCTAGTCGCGCCGCTTTCTCCTCCTTTCCAAAGCGCTCGGGCAGGAGCGCTCATGAGGCGTCTGTCTTTGCTAAGCAACAATGAAGTGCTCTCTCCATTAGACGCGGAAAATTTCAGCAAGGGATAAATGGATTTGCAGCTCTAAAAATCGCTTGCAGTAGCTCTGCTACTAAATTCATTTCAAAATTGCAATCCATATACAACTATGATCAGCTGTTCCTTCATCTTGGCTGAGCTTTCAACGTTGTTACGGGAAAGGATGAAGCTGATTGGTTAGTTCTTGTCACATGACCCGTGGTGCGCTTGCGGCATTCTGAAAAGTTGAGATGTTTTTTACATTTTGCTGTATCTAAAATGTACCGAACCGAACCGAACCGTGACATCAGTGTATCGTATCGAACCGAACCGTGAATTTTGTGAACCATTACACCCCTAATATATATATATATATATATATATATATATATATATATATATATATATATATATATATATATATATATATATATATATATATATATATATATATATATATATATATATATATATATATATATTATTGTAGTATACCATAACCTATTTCTGGTAAAAAGAAAAACTAAATCTGTGAATGGTCTTTTTTACAATACAGTCATATGGTCTTTACTTCTTTAAGTGGGTGGTTCAATGCCAGAATAAGCTGAAATGTGGACTAGTGTTTTGCCATTTAGTCAAAATTCTGGCTACACAGGACTCAAGTCATAGACAAAAGTGCAGTTAAACCAAAATGCATGTTGAGAATCAAAAAACTGGTACTCTGACTCAAAGTCCAAATCGAGTGATGTGAAGACTTTATTCAATGAAAGAAAGCAGTCACGGTATAAAGCTGCCACAAAACCCCATTTTCAGCAGCAAGAATAAATGAAAGGGACGAAAAAAGGCTAAATATACACATCTCTGCAGTCCTCCAGTGCAGACACTTTCTGGGCCATAGCCAATCCCTTAGGCTGGAAACAATTACTAATTATAACCTACAGAGGAAAGGTGTCAGCGCTAGGACTTCAAACCGTAAGTATCCCGAAAATATGCATTTATCCAAACAAGTTCCGACAAGACTAGAACAAATGCACACAAGAGTTCAAAAAGTGGATCGACTCTCAAAGAAAGATGTTGCAAAACACGTCGACTGATGACAGACAGGTGGGGGGAGGCAAACCATGTTCTTTCAGCTCTACTGAACAGCCGACACGCAAATACCGACTCGACCGCAAAGCCCTCCGAGAACGCACTTTGTTTGGATTCTTTGTGTATTACGGAACAGAATTATTTAACAACCAAACCAGAAGCATAACTGGAATTCAATTCAAACTGGTACCAGCTTCCTACAACAACATGAATTATATATGGAGTCATGATTGTGAAAACCCCCATCTCTCTTTTTTAAAAAGAACCATCCCCCCCATCCATGAAGCATATCCTCGCACCCATGTCCTTCCTCCTAACCCCCCACAGCAGGCCAGATACATGTTGACAGCATTCATAATGAGAGGACTCATCTCTGACCTTGATATATTTGACATGTGACAGCCATCAACATTGCCTTTAATCTAGTCTACTGCCTGAGTGCCAAACACACCCACAAAAGCCCCTTTGGTTTGGGCCTGGAATGTAGAATGGGGCATTTGGTAAGAGTGAAAGCAGTAAAAACACCATTAGATAATGCTAAAAGACTGGGCTTGATCTCTCTGCCACTTGCAATGCCTGTGAGCATAGATAAACCTAGGATGATGGAGAACCACTAACTTCTGTTTCAATAACTAGTGAGCTACCTCGTAAGGCAGCATACAATAAAAAAAAAATTATCCTACAACAGATTAAAACAGCATTTGATGAAGTAGCATGTTGCAAAACTAACAGCATTACAAAATATAGTTATTTATTTATAACATTACTTTTGTTATTATTATGTTTATTGTATATTGTTATTATTATTATAGTCATACACTATCAGTCAAAGTTTGGAATAATTACAAATTGAAAGAAGTTTCTTATGCTCAGAAAAACACAGTAAACAAACATTGACACCCAATCAGAATCCATCCTGCTATAACGAGCTTGAGAATTTAAAGCAGCAGACAGGTGTGTGCTTAGAGTAACAGATGATATCATCCGTTGGTGTACTAATGCGCTAATATTGTTATCTTTATAGATATTGTCCTTGGTGCGAACGGGGCTTAAAGAATATTAGAAAGATTTCTGAAGGATCATGTAATACTGAAGACAAGAGTAATGTTTGTACAAATTGTGCAAACCAAATGCAATTAAAATCCCAATTACCAGTTTTATCACAAAAAAAAACATATTGGGTAAAACATACTAGTTTCTAATTAGACTGAATATGTCCTTAATATTTTTTTGTAACAACAATTTTGGACTGTCAAAAGTACTGAATGATACAACTGAACGATAATTAGTTTCAAACTAAATGCATGCAGGGATTGGGAGGATAATAAAAAGACTAATTCACTTTGACAGGAGACAGAAAGTTTGGTAACAGGACCAATGTACATCTTGTATCAGATAACCACCCATTATGCTTATCACCTGTCTGAGACTGATTTCAATTTATTAAAATGTCTGTTCAATTGTCTGTATTTTCCATCTTGCAACCCTAACTAAACTGTGTACACCGTTTTACAGCCAAGCAGCTATTACAGCGATTCAGCCTAACTATTCATCTCAGGGGTGCAGCATTTTTAGCATGCAAGAGTAATTATCTAAAATACTTGCCATTTACAATTCGGAAAGCTTGTGATATCTTGATCAAGTTTAGGTAATGCGTGATAGTTACTGAAGTGTGAGGGTATTTTTGTCATTTGGAAATCTCATGAGGTAGACCGGACTGAAACGTGGCCTGACATGCACTTAATGTGTGAGGCTAACAAGTACAGTGGTACACAAAAAGGTTAAGGATGCCGTGTTAATGGGGTCAGCCAAGATAACCAACAGACAAAAATCACTACAACCACAGAATTTCCTCATTTTGTGTCACTCAAAGCTGCCTCATCATGCTGCATGGCCAGCAAAAGCGTCCCGTGACCCTAGAGAACTGGAGACTAGGATGCAAAATGCAAATGCATGCCTACTGAAAGAGAAACCAAACCAAAACCACTAAACCAACAAATCCCTTTGCTACACTACACTACACTACAAAAAAAAGAAAAAAAGGAGAAAAAACAAATCCATGCACGCCTCTTTAACTGAAACTAAAATATCATGCGATTAGTAGTACATAGTAGATGCTACTACTGCTAGTGTTTATAGTCATTTTACAAGGGCTTTGAATGTCACTTTTTTGAATGTCATATTATTTGCTTTTTATCAAATGTTGGGGTCGAATCTCTGGGTCACTTTGTGTCACAGCTTAGCAGTGCATGTGCTAGCATTCTGATAGGATGGTCTACTGCTCCAATGCATCAAGGCTCAAGGGCATACACCAAAAATACACACACAAAGTATTCAGGCACATAAATCAGGAAGCAGCACAGGCTAAGGCCAAGTGATAATCTGTGCATGCAGCATTACAGCCGGTCAACAATGTCAAAGGACACTAGCTGATCTGTCAACTGTTTTGTATAGCACAGATCTATAGGATAGTTTTTTTTTCTGTAAAACACACAAAAAAAATGTCTTAATATGTTCTTGTCCATACAATGAAAGTCAGTGAGTTCTAGTGTGGTCTCATACCCCCATTGACATTCATTGTATGAGCAAAAGCAGTTGAAGTATTTTTTTATTCTTTTGTGTTCTGCTGAATAAATAAATTCATATTTGTAAAATATCTCTGTGAATATTTTTGTCCATACAATTAAAGTTTATATTGGACACCATTATATATATAATTGAAACATCCTTTTTAAAGTAACCAAATTGGGTTCCAAATTAAATCCATCCATTTTATAAAAATAACCCTGCATTTAAAGTGACAATTCACAAAAGCAATGAAATATCAATTAAATAAAACCAGTATGACTTACTCTCTTAAGTTAAACAAAAAAAACATGTATATGTCTCTTCTTTGTCCATACAGTGAAAGAATGGATTCCAAAGTTTTTCAATGTTGAAGATGAGTAAATGATGACAGAATTTTCATTTCTGGATGAACTCACTTTAAATGAAACAGAATTTAATTCAGTATTAGTCCACTTTATACGCATAAACAGCTGCAGACATGCTGTATCCTTTTGCTTTTGTTTACAATGGTTACAATGGTTTACTTAAAACTCAAATGAGAGTCCATTACTTTCCTCTGCCAAAGCTGGCACACAGAAGTGTCAGACCGATTAAGAGACTGGCCAGTCAAGGACTATGATGCATTGAGAGGAAGACAGAGAACGACAACATAGCGTAGGCATCAAACAGCTGCCTTACGAGCCTCTTCACACTGCACATCAGAGCGGCAAAGAGCTAGAGCTCTGAGTCAGCACTTCCATGCAAATCTGGCCTGTCTGGAGTGCAGCTATTCCTCATCTACAGTGTGCAAGGAGGGTCTCAGAGCAGCAACGCATGGCTATTGGTGCATGTTATCTCGAATAACACATCTCTATTAGTGAAAACACCCTAAACATGTGTCTAGAATGCATTACAATACATATACAATGACAAAAACATTATTTTTTCCCACACACAATATATGTGTGCATATAACAGCTTCAGGCATGGGCAGGTGTTTAAGTGTACAATGTTAGCACTAAATAAGACGTTCATGTTTGACTGCTGGAGGGTGTGCTGGAATGAGGGACCGGAGTGGGAATGGAGGGGATGAGGGAGAAGAGGTAAATTCTTTGGCTTTAAACCATACTATTACAGCCGAGCGATTCAAGCCAAGCCCTCCGCAGGAGAAACATCATGTGACAGGGAGGAACAAAGCATCCAGATCTCTGCATTGCCGAAGCGTTATTTTGGGATTTTGGCATTGCTTTTGCACCTCAGTGTGGAGCAGCTCAATGTCTGGCATGCCTTGGATTTTAGCAGGACATTTACATATGCAGTGGACTGTGAAATGTTGTCATATTTATTTATGTCTGGTGACCTCACTTTTAAATTTAGTGAATAAGTTATTTACTGGTAATAATAATAAAAACTAAAATAAATAAATAAATAAATAAATAGTAAAAATCCACAAAAATGAGTCCCAAACATGGCACAGTGATGGTATCAGATGGTAATACCATGGTATTTTGATATACAGTGTTATTGTTCATATACTATTATAGTAGTTAATATTAATATGTCTACTTCAAATTCATTTTATGTTTTAGTCATAAAGTTGAATTTCTTTCCAGGGACCCACTTTATATTAAGTGGCCTTAACTACTATGTACTTACATTTTAATTAATAATTTATTTATTGTGTACATACATGTTTTTACATTGTACTTATATTAAAAAAATTACATGTAATTACATCTGTATTTAATTTATGTAATTACATTTATAATTACATTGTTGACCCATACTTTACACCTTAACCCACCCTTAAACTTACCCATACCACCAACCCTCTCCCTAACCTTACCCCATCCCACCTCAATAGCAGCAAAAGTGTTTTACAATACAATATGAACACAATAAGTACATTGTACTTATTTTTTATGTAAGTACATAGTAGTTAAGGCCACCCAATATAAAGTGGGACCCTTTTCAGTTTTAGAAAATGTAACTTATTTCAATTATTTGCCAAAGCCATATTTATAAAAAATGTCAAATGTTTTTCATCTAATATTTATATTTTACTTCATTACAGCTTTAAACTACCAAAAATAAATGTTTTTGTTAATAATAGCATCACTATATATTGTCCTACAAAATTATTACCATATTCACATTCCCGGTAATAATAATAATAATAATAATTCAAAGCTGTAAATAAAACAAATATTGCAGTACGTTTTACAAGAAAATACTATTTCAGTTATCCTACTTAAGAATTTCATGTTTAAATTAAATGAATGTGTTACTTGCCATTCTTTTATAATTATTTGTTACATTTACTAGCAATTTATGAGTAAAAACTGCTTTAAAAGGGTCATATGATGTTGCAAAAAAATATATATTATTTTGTGCATTTGGTGTAATGAAATGTATTTATGTGGTTTAAGGTTCAAAAAACACATTATTTTCAATACACAGTACATTATTGTTTCTCCTCTATGCACTGCCTTTTTGAAACACATCATTTTCACTAGTCAAAGGACTGGACAATATTTTCTCTGTTTAAAGGATTCAATATGACCTTTGTTTCAAATTTGGTTCTGTACTGACAGTGCAAAATATTCTGTATTCCGGTAGATTTCGGGAATACCTGTTTAAGGAAAGTATCATGTGGGAAACCCCAGAAGCTAAACCCCAAGCTACCTCCAATCGTCTACAGGTTCAGTCAAGGGAAAACCAATGAAAAGCTGAATCATATACACACCTTTGCCAATTGGCCCTAGATCAATTTCAGTGAAAAGCCCAGAGACTCTGCATGAATCCACTCTTTCACAATAAAAATATAATCAGAACAATACAATATGGCTCCGGGTCACTGGTCTAGACTTGGTTGGCAATGCTAGGGAAAGAAATATGAATGAATCATTCATTATGTGTCTTGCATGGTTATGCATACATTTCTCTAGAGGACTGGGACATTCCAAGGGGTTTCGCATATAATTGCAACTTAGTGGCCTTGTCCCAACATACATGTGATTCTCATTATGTTGTGATACACTGTGACAGCCTCAAGGCTCCAATTATGATCAGTCAACGCTGAAAGTGGAATCCTCATCACTGTTCTTACCTATATCATCAGCAGCTGATGCGTCCTCAGAAACTGTTTATGACTGTCCACAGACGCTGAGGAAAACCAGAGCAACTAGCCAAATTTATCTCCTCAATGCCTTTTGGTTATAAAGTTAAGCCAGACTTCCAGCCTACTTTTTGAAATATAAACGCCATAAAAATGTGTCAGTGTGTCATAAAGAAGCGAGACGCAGTTCCTTGTGAAGCTAAATTTGACCTCGGTGACAATAAACTGTAACTTTGGTCTGCGTGCCGACAACGGTCACAGCGGCGTACTTTGAAATGTGAATGAATGAGTGAGTGTGTGCTAATGAGCTCATGAGTGAGTGACCTATCCAGTCAGTCTTTAAATAGTCAAGTTCACAAAGGGGACAAACACAACGTGCAGCCGTTTCCCCATATGACATCATGTGTCCAGCAGCTCAGCAGAGTTTCCTGACGCTGCCCTACTGAGACTCCCCACAGGAAAATGGCACTTACATTTTTTTCGCATAAGCACACATGCACAATGACGCACGATAGCTATCTCAAAAACGTCCTGACCTGTGTGTGACAACAATGACCAGCACTGCCATCTCTATGGCCTAAGTCACTTGAAGGCTTGTTTTATTAGCATTTTCATTAAAATCACAGGACCAGAGGATTGTAAACAAAACAACAAACTAAGCAGGGACTGCACTGTGAACTGGCGTTACATTCAGACAGCCAATCTAAACACATGCTGTTTTTTGCATTCTATTAATTTTGTAGAAAGTTACATAACATGACAGCTGATTATGCCAAACTTTTTTGAAGAGATAGGCCATTCATTTGGCCATCAATTCATTCAGAAATCATGTTCATGGATGAGCTAATGTATAAAAGATTTATTACATCATAGTATGAAGTAGAGTGAGGTGGAAAGCCGTAGAAGCGAAACTAGGCTGCTGAAGCAATGGCTAATGAGAGACAAGAGTGACACACAGCTCGAAAGCAGGGGAGCTTTTATGCCACACTTTATCGCTTCCTGCTCCTTCCAGTGATGCATATGTATTAGTGATGTGCAATTAATCACATGCGATTGTCATGCGCATCTAGTGAGTAAAGCCTGCCCCGTGATTAGTAGAAAATCTCCCATCACCTGCTTACAGATTGAGCGGCTTTCACTACACAGAGCCATAGTTCACTGACAATTAGGCATTATCACCTTCATAATCACAGATGAATTGCATTCTATTTTGAACGAAATATTGCCCAGTTTGTCAGTGAAATTATGGTTTTGTGTAGTGAATGCCGCTCAGTCTGAAAGCAGGTGATGGTGAATTACTACTATTCACAGAACTGGCTTTACTGACGAGATGCATATGACATTCGAATGCGATTAATTTCACAGCCCTAGTATGTATGTGGAGTGAACCATATCTGTCATTGGTTTGTTTTTCTGGCAGTGGCAGCAGATATGAAATCAAATTTAAAATTTAAGGCTGTATTTCGTCGATTCTGGCACCCAATATCATAACAAGATGATAATTTAAGCTCCTTACGTAGCCGAATCTGTGCTGGTTTGAGTGGGCCGCCTCCAGTTTGCCCTTTGTTTTGCTGCCTCCAGCTAGCTCTGCGATGTCTGTTGACCTTTGTAACCTTTGGTTGGCCTGGCTGTGCATCACTCAGAAAACAACAGGCCAATCAGAAGAGAGGCTCATGAATATTAATTAATTAGGCTAAATTCGACCTGTTCTGAGCAGACCTCCTGAGAAAGGAGCTGTAAAAATATAATCAGATGGTTTTTGGTAATTATACCACAAATATATTTTTTTAATGACGTCAAAACTTAAAATAAAACTCCAGAAAAGTGTACAATATGGGACCTTTAAAAGAAATATTAGGAACATGTTGTGTCTGTGAGTATTATATATATATATATTTTTTTTTTATCTTAGATTAACAATTATGCTTTGTAAAGTGCCTTTCCCACCAGTTGAAAAAGGTATATAAAGTAAGCATATTATTATTAATAGTAACGCGGTCAATTGCGTGACACAGTTGGTCATGTGATTTCAAAATGCCGGTGCCCATGAGGGGCAGACCCGCATCATGTAGAATAAAACAGCTTTTTCTTTAAGACTTGAGTTTTCGTCATTTGTAAATTTTTTAATTTACCAAAACGTTACTGAGTGTACCTTAAACTACTGTCCGAGAAATAATGTACAGCCATTAAAAACAAAATAAACATGAACAGTATGTAAAGAACTGTCAAGCCATCAAAAAAGAAAAGAAAAAGAAAAAAAACAACATGCTATTCTGCTACCGAATAAGCACACAGGCCATAAATAAATTAGTTTGTTTAGCTCTGGCCAATGTCAAAATGAAAGCCCACTGCACTGTATCCACCTTGTTGGAGCAGTAAGCAGAAAGACTCATTAAAGGTGAGCTTCACATTCCACAATCATGCACAAACCAGTCCAGCGATGATGTCACCTTCATTTCTGTTCCCCCTCAAAAACAACTCAATGCGTTTTCCGTACAGCAACTTTAGTCTGTAAAGCAGCTGGCTAACGTCAAACGATAAAACAATAGTTTGTTTGCCTCTCGCATGTCACAGTGAATCGCTACACAACTGACGTGTGGGACGCGTGAAAGACAAGGCGTGCAGTGCATGAAATATGCCTTACCCCAGTCTAGGAACTCCACTATGTTTTTCTCTCTTCTGATGGGAGAATTGTTGCACTCATCATACAGGCAAACAAGAATATCCAACAAGGTCTCCACGCTGAAGCACTGGCCCGTGGACTGAGACGGGCCATCTAGAACCAGCTTCTCCAGCTTCTTCAAACGCACCTCTCCAGACATGTTTTCAGTTGCTCCTGATGTCTCACGGTATGGTCAGTATTTGCTCCCACGGTAGCAAACGGGACCGGCCAGTGGCACACTTGCGTGAACGCTCCGGAAAAAACTTAATGGCTCAAAAAATATTGTCGAGCATATTCATGGTCCCTCTCGTACGGATGCATCCATATCAATCCACAACATCATGAATTCAGTCCTTAGAGAACTTCCAGCCATCAACCCTACCCTGGCCGGTGGATTTGACGTATATAACCTTAGGCTTATGTATTCCCGAATTCAGCTTCTCCTGTGAAGGACACTTTTCACAAAACAAGTCAGCAAAGAAGTTTAAAGCAATCCCCTGAGATACGGTGATATCTGTGGTTATCCATTATGCAGTAACAAAAGCGCATCAGCAGCACGGGATCTGCATTGCTACAAAGCCCCATATGCCCCTCCTCTAGCAGGACTGCGAAAGCCTTAGCAAGCTGTTTTATCTTTAAATTCCTCTCTTCGTGTATACGAAACGCTGGCGGAGGGAGCAAGCCTTGCTTTCGAAAACTGTTATGCACTTGTCAAAAGCAGCTTTGCGGCGAGGGGCTGGAAATACGCGTCCTCATTCCTGTCGGTTGGAGGACTCGGCGGCTCCGCTCCCGGTCGCCGTGTGTGTGGGTCTCTCAAAGCTCGCTGCTGCCGCAGACAAAACCCGACATCATCATGGCGACCGTCACGGCATCGGCTGCAGAGAACGGAGGGATATGCTGGAGGGAAACAGCAGAGTAGTGTATACTAGAGAAGAGTGCGAATTATCCCCCAATTATTCGTTGACCTTCAGGGGGCCGACCTTTTTAGAGGATTTCTGTTAGCATGAATGTGCTGTTGACGTCCGTTTCGCGCAAGCCAAATTGTATTTTAGCGCAGTGCGCTAACTGTCAACTGTTTTAAAAATGACAAAACGCTTTGTTTTTCTTATTATTGCTTGTGGTAAATGAATAAACTATGTGAAAACGCCAGGACTTCTTTTGTTGACGTACGTCAGACGGTGACGGAAAGAGAACAACGTACTGTTGCTATGGTTACCAATGCAGGCAAACTTTGGCGTGCACTTTGGATGGGTTAAATGCAGAGCACGAATTCTGAGTATGGGTCACCATTGGCTGTATGTCTCTTCACTTCTGTTTTTGAGCGCCTATTTATCGCACTATCTGTACGCAAAACTTTTTTTCTTTTGGTTATTCATAAAATGCATTTTAAGTGTGTAACATATAAGAATACATACTTTTACAAAATTTTTTGGAGTTCATTGGATTGTGGTTATATCCCAGACTGAAAGTAGGCTATATGAAATTTGTATGTGTGTGTGTGTGTGTGTGTGTGTGTATAATAGTTATAGTAAACAGTATGTAATATATATATATATATATATATATATATATATATATATATATATATATATATATATATATATATATATATATATGCGCATTGTTAATAGTTGTGATGGATGTCTAATTTATGTCTGTTGAATATACATTTAATATGCATATAATATAAGTATAATATAATATAACATATACATATAAGTTTTTGCCTTCCATTTTCTTAACTTAGGCCTATGCGTCTTTAAAAAATAACTGGGAAAAAACGAGCACGTTCGCCCTCTTGTGTCCAATATTCTGCATTGCAATTGTAGAGTGGAATTTAATCAAGTGCGTCTGGACTTATTTGTCCGTGGATTTATGTAACGTGTTCAGAGAAGCAACCAGATAAGCTTGTAAATGTTACATTAAAGTTTGTATTTTAAATATCTTAAAGCCTAGCATACTGATTTTACAACTAACTTAAAACTATGTGACTAGACGTATAGGTTATGCTATTAATACAATTGAGATATAAGTATACAATTACATTTTCATATATTTATGCTTCATTTTATATGTCCTAAACACGCAAGCTGTTTAAGTAGCAAAACATAGGCTATTTGTAACATCAAACGAAAATGTCATAGCATTGCCATTTACTTTTCTCATAACCATTCTTCTGTAAATCTGAATCTGACAATTTCTACACCAGGACTAATAAGGTGCTAAACGTGTCTTTCATGTCAAAACATTTGATGTTAGAACCAAACTGCGGCAGGATGTGGGGAATGTTGAACAGGAAGTTCACATTCAATTATTAATTTCTGCTGACCGTGAGAATTTGTTTAAACAATAAACATCCTTATGTGTTAAATTAAAATGAGCAATTTTCAGAAATTACCTGCATCATGATCTTTATCGCTGACAGAAAGAACACTGAGTTTTCAAAGCAGCCATATTTACACTCGTTACCTTTATGACGTCGAATTGTTTGTTGTTTTATCGAACCGAGGCGGGATCCGTTTGAATAGAGCTGTCTTTCGTGTGTAGTAGAGAGGTGTTAATTAGCGCATGTTTTGTTGATTGGGGTGTACCTCCATCCTTTGATTAAGGGATATACTATCCGTGAGAATTAGATGGTACTTATATTGACAAAGGGCCTCAAAATAATCGACAAGGGAAGGACAGAAGACTGACAGAAATCACACAAAGATCCAGAACTTCAGTTTACTCATGCATGGGTCATGTGTATTGTACAAAATGAGTCAAGCAGGGCCCTAGACTGAGGATTGTTGCCAATTCATTTCACAGCTAACTAACATTACTTTTAAGAATATGGTAAAAAAAAAACACAAAAAAAAATGTGTAATAACATGTATATTATTTATTATTTTCATGTGGGTTTAATTGTACACCTTTTAAAGTCCGGATTTCCAGGATGGTCCAACAATATATATATACACACATACAGTGCCTCCATAAGCATTGGAACAGTAAAGACAAAATTGCTCTGTTTGCTGTGGAGTCAAGAAATCTGTAAATAGGATTAAAGGATGAATATGAGACAAAATTACAGAATGTCACATTTTATTATTGTGTGTTTCAACACATAAATGTTTTAACCGGCCAATAACTAATAAGACACAACTAATGCAACAGGATACAGATGATCACTTAGAAAGACCTGTGAGGCAAGTTAGGCAATACTTATGCTTACATCAGATAGTGGGATGAACTCTAAAAGTGCTGTCCTTTTTATTTGGTAACATGTATGTGTTAAACCTGGTTAAAAAAAATAAATGTGACATTTTGTCTCAAATTCATCTTTTAATCATATTTGCAAATGTCTTGACCACAGCAAACAAAGTAATTTTGTCTTTCCTGTTCAAAGATTTATGGAGGGCACTATATATATATATATATATATATATATATATATATATATATATATATATATATATATATATATATATATATATATATATATATATATATATATATATATATATATATATATATATATATATATATATATATATATATTATCCTTGCAAATATAACCTACTTAATCATCTCTTGTGGCAGATATGGTAATACTCATCTGGGCTCAAACTGTGAGCTCTTTTGTCTGATTCTGCATTTGTATTGCATTAATTTGCCTCCATCTCCAGCCAGTCATTTGTCATCTGTTCTTCCTGTGAGCTCCTTTAGTCTGTCTGACATCTTAGAGCAAATAGAGGGGCCAATACACATACTCAAGACACTGGGTCCTCAGTGCCACTAGCCCCTCTTCTAATGTTAGTGTGACCAAACAAGGCACGGCAAATCTGGCAATGGAATCAGATAATCACCAACCTGTGAAGAGCCTCCCAATCCACATCCCTGGATTAAACAGTCTGTTTGCCTAATAATTTTAATCTGTGCATAAAGCAGAAGGATGGTGGTCTTCGAATAAACATCTAATCCCTCAGCCCACCCAATGATGACGGGCCCACAGCGAAGGTGATCAACAGAAAGGTGCTTAGACAGAGGGACTGAAAACTCTGTACTGACAGACTCTTGCCAGACTAGGAATGTTTTACAATGTCCAGGGGAATGTACACACGAGGAACAAGGGTGCTTCATCAACGTGCACATGCAAACTGGAAAGGAGGGTGCGTTCTAAGTTCACTATGTCTGGAAGGTCATCGGTAAATCCAAACAACAAGAACTTCTTGTGTCAGAAATAAAGATAATATTAAATGCAAGTACAGCACATAATCTACATTCATAAAAAATATATATTTACTATATTATCACATATACTCCAAAGAAGAGACTATCTATCTATCTATCTATCTATCTATCTATCTATCTATCTATCTATCTATCTATCTATCTATCTATCTATCTATCTATCTATCTACCTACCTATATATCTATCTATCTATCTATCTATCTATCTATACATGTCTATCTGTCTCTACACGTTTATCAATATATCATCTATATATGTCTATCTATCTATCTATCTATCTATCTATCTATCTATCTTGTACATGTCTATCTATATACATGTTTATCAATTTATCATCATCCCTTTACTAAAATAAATGTATCCATCTATCTATCTGTCTATCTATCTATCTATCTATCTATATGGTTATCAATATATCATCCTTGTATATAGGCTATGTCATTCAATAAATCTTTCTATCTATACGTTTATAAATGTATCATCTCTATTAAAATGCATCTATCTATCTATCTATCTATCTATCCATCTATCTATCTATCTATCTATCTATCTATCTATCTATCTATCTATCTATCTATCTATCTATCTATCTATCTATCTATCTATCTAATTTTATTTTAAGGTTAGTTGAATTTGAATTTCTAGTTTAAGTTGGACATTTTGCGTTAACTTCTCCGATGAATCGTGGCTTTCATGTATCACCTTCTCTCTGATGTCAGTCACCACCCCTTTGTCAAAGTGCGATCAACTGAGGGTCTAGGGGACGCATATAAAGACGGGCCGCTGTCAAAGCACAGCCATCTCAGCCCGAGAACAGCAGCACAGAGTCAGAATCTCTCCAGCACCTTCACGTGGAAGATGTCTTCAATCCGTGCCGCGTGCCTCCTTTGCGCAGCACTTTTCGCAATGGTGAAGGGTTTCACCCACGAAGACATGAAAGACGCTCTGCTGAAGAAACTTGGACTTAGTGAAGTTCCGAGAATTCACAAGCGGGACCTGGAGAACCTTGTGATTCCAACGCATATCAAGAACAAATATGTTTCCATGCTGAAACTGCATCACGCAAGAAAACGCCGCTCGCTTCCCGAGTTTAGCCGGCATACTGAGGGGAATCCCTGGCAATGCAGGTAAGAAATTTCTAAAATTAAATTAAATGTATGCATTTAGCAGACGCTTTTATCCGAAGCGACTTACAGTGCATTCAGGCTATAAATTTTTTCCTATCATAAAATTATACCTATCATAAATTTTACCTTATCATAGGTAAGATTAGCCTAATATGCAAAATGAAAATACTATATTTTATAATACATGGAATGGAAACATATTTGTTCTTGATGTGCGTTGGAATCACAAGGTTCTCCAGGTTATTCTAATATAAAAATGAATTTTAAATAAGCAAAATGTAAATCTAGTTGTAAATAAATCGCTCTCGTCTATTGCAGACATCTCTGGTGAATTTGTATATTCTGACACGACACGTCAACGCGTGATGTTCGAGATGACATCAAGGATTCCGGAGAACAGTGAAGTGACCATGGCAGAACTAAAACTGTTCAAGAAAGCCCCACACAAGCGCTCCATACCAGAGAGAAAGGGCCACAGACCCGTCAACAACGCCCGGGTGAGCATCTACTGGGTGGAACCTCTGAAAGACGGGTCTAACCGAACTTCACTAGTGGATTCCAGGTAAGCAGAGACGGCCACAGACAGTCGTTATTCTTTCTTCATTATGCTAATTCCACTGCTGACTGGCGTTAAGGAACAAGCATGCTAATTGTCACAACCATTATCTCCTCAGGTTGATTCCCATTCACGAAACCGGCTGGAAGAGCTTTGATGTGACCCAGGCGGTGCACTATTGGTCGAAGAGCCGAATGGAGATGCCCATGCACCTGGAGGTGTGGATCGAGGGCGAGAGACCCGGCAGTTACGCGGCAGAAATGGCCAAGTGTGTCCGTTTCACAACTCAAGATCCTAACGATAACACTCTCGGAAAACCTGAGCTTGTTCTTTACACCCTCAACCTCGAGGAGTTTGGGTAAGCGTGGCTTCATTTCAAAGCAGCATTATGTTAATAAACGACACATATATATATATATATATATATATATATATATATATATATATATATATATATATATATATATATAAAAATAATATTATTATTATTTTGTATTTTTTTACTGGAGTAGGCTACCATTTATTATAGGGTACACATAAAAGTCCTATATTCAGTTAAATATATTCAAATGTTTTTGTTTCCTGGAATTAGACTACTTTTATCTAATTTTAATGAAACGTAAGGCAAAATCTATAAATAGGTTATAAATCATAAGTTTGTTTGTTATTTATTTATGTGTTTATTTAAACTGTGTGTATATATAGCCTATACACACACACACATTTTTCTTTAATGATTATGGGTATAACAATATGTATAAATTCAAAGTTAGGGACATTTTTCAAAATGTGAAGTATGTAGTCTACGCAGAAGAATTACTCTTTTGTTATTCTAATTAAGTTAAATATATATTCAAATGTAACTTATGTGCAATATGGGCCGAAGGAATTTCTTAAAAATAAAAATGTTTCGTTTAAAAGTTTTAATACAATATGTTAATAGCCTATTTTTTTATATTATTTACGTTGCAGGTCTAGTGGAGACTGTGAAACCAACAAAGACAGTGAAATGTGCTGCAGGGAAAAATACTTCATCAACTTCCGAGCCTTGACGTGGACCCAGTACTGGATCATCGAACCATCCGGGTATCAGGCGTTCCGGTGTAACGGAGGCTGCCGGCAGCCCAAGCGCAACTACGGCTACGGAGAGAGGAAGTGCGCGGTTGTGGAAAGCGCGCCGCTACCGATGATGTACTTAGTTAAAAAGGGAGATTATACTGAAATTGAGGTCGCCGAGTTCCCAAATATGATTGTAGAAACGTGTGGATGCGCAATGGATAATGTTTCAGTTGTATAAATGTGCTATTTGCCATCGACCACGTGACACAATGTACTTAAAAGCTAACGTTATAAGGCTAAGAAAGGGTGTTGGCAACTTAACCCTTATTAAGATACCTCAAGCACTTTTTATGAAATTGTAAATATCGCTAAATTGATATGCATTTATTTTTGCATTTGTATATGATGCCATATGAAGTGAAAGACTGATTTGTAGATGTTATATTTTGAGCAGTAAATAGAATGGTTTGTTGTATATGTCAACATGTTGACTGAATATAAATTCAACTATTTTTCATTGAAGTGATTTTTCTTGGGTCTTAGTTTGCATATTCCAGTGTGTGCAAATTGTCACATGGACTACAGACATGAATACACAAGGCAGTTATGTTTTGTTTACTCTACAGACACAAATATTCACTTATTAAACAGAACAATTTGTAGAGTTAAAAAGGGCATGAAGTGTAAAGAAGATCCTTCTTTAAACATGTCTTACCTAACAGTGTAAATGGTTCTGTTATAAAGTAAACTGAGAATTTACCAAAAAAAGTTGTGGCAGCCATACAAGTACCAGTTCTTCATTCAAGTTTTCAGAATCTCAGTGATTATAAACTAGTTCTAATAACTGTATTTACATGGATAGTTCACCTAAAAATGAAGTCAACGTTTACTCAACCTGAAGTTGTTCCAAACTTGTATGAGTTTCTCTGTTCTGTTGAGCACAAAAGATTTATTTTTGAATGTTTCTATTTTTTTATTTAGAGAAGAATTCTAATAGAAAACAATGATTTATCTCAGAGGTTTATTACATTAATGACAAATTTCCTTACATCATGAAACACTCAACATTCATCGTTGAAAAAGCAAAGCAAAAATACAAACATCATAAACCGTACCATCTGCCATCATTCAAGAACACATAATGCCACATTTTAAGTTCATCCTCAAAATAGCATACCTTACACAAGCAAAGTCTGTGTAGTAAAACAGAATGGTCACAAACCTCTCATGCCATGCTTTCCAGTTAAAAATCTGTTAAAAATCACTTATTCTATTAAAAGACCAGTTCATTATCTCATCCCACAGGAAATAATTTACAGGAAAAAAGAAAACACTTCCTGAAATAAGTTACTTTTACATCAATTTAAATGGTATACAGTTCAACAAAATATTCCACTTAAACTACTACATCAGGATAAAATACACCAATTTTAAGTCAAAAATAGCTGCCCTTTTTCTTTGGCCATTTGGCACTTTATAAGAAATATATTTATTCAAACAAATCATGGGCCTGGCTTGATGAAATCAGGATGTCTCGCCGATGGGATCATGGGGTGTATGCGATATTATTGTGGTCTGAATGATGAGGTTATGTAAACTGAGAAAATCCAGTCTGAAATTCTGATACGACCTTCAGCTATTTTCCCCACCGCTCACTCCATGTAATATTAATAATGCATATGATAATTTAACAAAAGAACTTGCTTATTTGCTGGCTGTTAGATCTAAAATGGTTGTCAAGTCCACCATTTGACAAATTAATCCCAAAAGGGAACTTTTTGGGACATTTCCTGTAGTAAAATGGTCTAAATATTGTTTTATAACAATTTCACCAGAAACGGGTTAATTGAATTATTACACAGATAAATATAGCTCAGTAAAAATAATACTCTTAGCATTAAATATTTTGCAAAGCCACTAAAAAAAAAAAAAAAAAAAAAAAAGCACTGCCACAAAATCTTACTCGGGATGAACACTAGTAATCTTAGTGCACATTCATTATGATGGAGTTCTTGACAAAGCGGTGATGATTTTACAAAGCTGTGTAAAGCAATAAACACAATCAAGTGCTTAACTTCATGAATGTTTCATTGTGGCTCCTCTTGGTTTCTTAGATGACACAAATGAGTAAATGTATGCAGTGCAAAAAAACATTATAAAGTAACTGACTAAATTGATTTAGAAAAATCTTTCCACTGTATGCCCTACAAGACAAAGGCAATAAAGTATAGTCTGATGGTGCTGAATTAAGAGACAAATCTGATTGACATTCAAAGGCTCTTTAAAATTGATTTTTCAAGATATCAGTCAAAAGCCATAAAAGGTCATAGAAAAGCAAGCACATCATTTATTGCAAACCTATGATGTAACTGTTACAGTCTGGGCTAACAAAGAAAAACTTGAACCTGTTAGTAGTAAATATTGTTTTTCACCGTCCACTGAACGTGAAAGGCAGAATTGCTGTGTAAATGTGAATGATAATTGATAAAAGATTCTAAATGATTTAGGCTCACCGGGATTTTTAAACTAACTTCTACACCATTTTTTTTTTTTTTTTGAAAAATAATAATTTACTTAGGGTAAAAATGACATTTTACAGAATAAAATTCACAACCCTGAAATTCAAAGCATCCCTCACAAGACAAATGCTGGGATTCGTGATATAACAATATATCAAAGCTGTGATAAAAAATAAAAGGGGGAGGAAATACATTTGACAAAAATCTGAGAGTGAAGCACACATCTATGTAGAACGTAGACTGTTCACTTCAGAAGGGCGGAATGTTTGTTTGCCACTTGCTTCTCTTACATAAAAATGGACTTCCTTTAAAAAAATTATAATAAACAAGGACCGTAAAAGTGGATGGTTATTCAGTGGCTGTGCATTTTTAGCGCACAAGAGGCCATGAGTCTTTAATACATATGTGCACTTAGTAATATCCTGGGTGGTACTGTTGATTCCATGGCTTCTGGTTCCAGAACTAAAGGGTCAAAGAAAGTTTCATGAGTTAAATGGAATACAATTTCATTTTGTTCAATAGTAATTAATATAATAGCCAATCTTATTTCTCAATGGACGTTTACACAATGTATGGCTTATCTGTGACCCTTTAAAAAAAAGTCTCAATGAGACACATAATAGCTGTACAAACCCCTTGTTGCCAGCTCTGGTTGAAGGCTTGGGCAAAAGATCCGTTTTTATTGCCAAAACCACCACGATTCTGCTGATGGCCTCCTCTGCCACGGAACTTCTATGAAGGCGAAAACTCAACTTTACTCACTTAGTCAAAGTCAAATTGAGGTTTCAGTAGCATTTAAAAGTTTAGTGTCAGCAAGAGTTTATTTTTTTTAAGAAATAATTATGATGAAAAAAAAAAGGTGTTATTAACTATGTAAGCTTGATTCCTTCAGGGGAGATACATTTTATATATATATATAAAATCTAATTTAAAAATACTGAAGCAATGCTACTTTTTCAAAATTATAATGTGCTCAAAAATCTGAATTGTTAAATGACAACAAGACTTTCCTTGCAATTTGGATAGTGTCACAATTCTTGTTTTTTTTTGTTTCGGCCATGGAATAAAAAATAATGTCTCAAGCGAAAAATATCAGCATATTGATTTCTGAAGGGTCATGTGACACTGAAAACTGGCAAATCATATGGCAAAGCCAGTTTTCAGTGTCACATGACCCTTCAGAAATCAATATGCTGACATATAGATGTATATAGCCGACCCCAAACTATTGAACAGTAGTGCACTTTATTACAAAATATACAAACTAACCTGCTGGAAGTGTCCTCTGTTTTGGGGTCCACCGTGGTGCATGTTACCTCTGTGTGCAGCCCCCCCGCGGCCCATTGCTCCACCTCTGCCGCCTCTAATGTGCCCACCACCCCTGGGGCCCATTCCCCGGCTGGGCATCCCACCGGCTCCACCTCGGCTATGGAACCCTCCTCTGAAGACAGGGGGTGGTGGCGGTGGTGGCATGTAGCCACGTGGGTGACGATTAAACCCTCGATGTGGTGCTGGTACTAGAAGGAGAAAATACGAGGTATAATTCTCAGTGTATATTTACCATGACAGCTCACTAAAAACTTGCTTACATCCTCTGAAGTTTCCACGGGGCTGAAATCCACCTCTGCCTCCACGTGGGCCTGGACCACCACCCCTACTGAACTGGTTCTTAGGCCCTTTGCCTCGTCCACCTCCCTTTTTGGGGGTTATTGCGCCCTGGTTTGGTTTCTTTTCGGGTGGCAAAGCACTTTTACTCTCTTCCTTGTACTGCTCCAAAAGCTTGACGGCTTCCTCCTTCTGCAGTTCCACATAGGTGACCTCTGAGAAGCAGTCTCCTACCTCTGGAAATGTGTAGATACCTGTAGAGAGGAACAACAATCTTTGGTATTCCTGGCTTTTCTACTTTGTGTGTAGTTTAAACTATATAATTTTGGACTACAAAGAAAACCAGAAAGTGCAATGGGGAAATGACATCACATCTTGCCTTTCATTTTCAGAACGGCATGCTCAGGTACATCTTTGCCATCGGTTTCTGCTTTCTTCTGTGTTCTCTCCTTGAAGGCCTCATCTGCTGGGAAGACCACTACAGCTTTGCGTTGGAAGCCAGCAAACAGACACATCTTCCTTCTCTGGGCCAGTGCAGACACGTTTGTCTGATCCAAGATGTAGTTTCTCTTTTTGCGGGCGGCAATTTCAATAAACTTGCCCAGGAACAGAGGTGCACGCTGAGAGATGGCTGAGAGCTTCGCCGTGTCTTTGTTTTGCCTCTTCATGCTGTCAATCTGCAAGTCCAAAAAGTGAGATTAGACCAGAAAATAAGATTCAGACATATAAGAAAAAGTTTTCAAGAAGAATGTTTCTCACCATCATCTTCTCCAAGATGGCGTTGGTGCCGAGGACATTGAACTTGCCAGGGTTCTCTTCAACATGTTTATTTACCCAAGCAGTTTTTCCAGATCCAGGAAGGCCGACCATAACGATCACCTTGAAACCAAAATATTAGTGATTACAATCATGTCTTCAATCATTGACATGTTTTAAATGAAGCCTCTTATGCGGACCAAGGCTGCATTGTATGATTATACAATTCTATTTGAAACTCTAAATAGATTTTTGTGATGGCAAAGCAGAATTGTCAGCAGCCTTTACTCCAGTCTTCAGTGGCACACAATGCTTCAGAAATCATTCTAATATGCTGATTTGAGACTCAGGAAATATTTTATATTACTGTTAACCAGAGTTGCCAGGTTTTCACAAAACCTGCCCAGATGCTACTCAAAACTAGCCCAATCATGTTCGAGGGGGTAATACACACATTCTTTGGCAGGGTTCCCTGGCAAAATTTGCATTCCAGGGGCTAAATATCACGTTATTGAAATCAAAAACAAGAAAACGTGAAAAACAACCCACGGCAACACCTGTTGGGGTCTGCTTAATATCTTAGTGGAAACATTTTAGCATATTCTAATGAATAGAAAGTTCAAAAGAACAGCATGTATTTAAAATATAATTTTTTTATAAGATTATACACTTCAAAAAAATAAAGAAAAACTTTCGAACAAATTCGTATTTCAATGTTTATAAAATGAGAAGAATAAAAAAAAAAGGACAAAAAGTACCTCGCAATCTTTCTTGGTCTCAGGTCCCTTAGGTCCTCTAATACGCACATCCACAGGAATTTGCTGCAGGAAGGTGAAGCCCTCCACCTGAGGGAAGAATGGGGTCTCCCTCTGACCGAAATTGAACTCAACCGCACAGTTGTGGCAAAGAACATGGGGGAACAGAGTCTGCCCGGCAAATGATTCCTTATTGACCTTGAAAGCCACACCAAGGTCCTTTCCATTTTTGGAGTAGGAAATCTCCAGCTCATCTGCTTCAAAATTCTATGCAAGACAAAGAAACAAACCAAAGTACATAAGAATATGTAAACTAAAAGGGAAAAACAATTCTTGTGAGAGTGATGTGAACGACTTACAATGAAGCAGCCGATGACATCATTTTCATCAAAATTCTCCCCATAGTCTTCAGTCACAAAATTTGAAGTCTTCTTCCCTTTGCTTGAATACGAGTAGGAATGCTCCCCCTCACCTAAAACAGCAAAAAGACATGTGTTTTTAGTAGATGAAATAGGGCTGTGCAATCATACACTGTGGTCACAAAAGCACATGCTAATGTTATCCAACTGTGCTTACCCAGCAAAAGACTTCCATTTGCCAGGGACCAGCCAACATGGACATCATGGAAGTCCACGTTTTTGCTGTTTAAATGCTTGACCGGGATTTTCTCAGTGATCTGCAAAAGCAGGAGACATATAATGATTCAAAATTCATCACTTTCTCATTGGTTTACATAAATATGCTGTAGTACGCACCTTCATTTCAAAGCAGGCTTGGCCTTTGTTTACACCGTATGAGGCACGGCCACCTGCCCAAAGGTAAGCGAAACTCTCCATGGTAAGAGATGAGGCGCTATACCTGTCCCGGGAGACTTTGAAATTGAGATCACAATTGTCTATGGAAACAATGAGGAAAGAAATGCTGGTTAGTCCAAAAGGCAAGTTCATGTGTTTATTAAATGTTCACTACACTATTAGTCAATGTGCTTCTTAACACAAAGCACTCACATGGATCCAGGCAGGCCAAGGTGTCGTCAAACTCTTCATCTTCTTCATCAAGAGGTGGCAGAGGAGACTTAGACCTGAAATACAGTTAATAAGCCATTAATGCCATGGGTGAAGCAAGAGTGTGATGGACTGGCATGCTTCCCATGTCCAGGTGAGATCCTTCCTTAAAGCCAAAGCAGCATCAACAGTAGATGTACAATACCTTACAATGGCTGCTCACATCATCTTATACTGTTCTGTGAATGCAAACCATCATTGCTTACCAGTTTACCCCACGATGAAGCCTGAAAGAAAACTTGTTGGTAAAATAGAGAGCAGCAATGTTGTGCTATATGGAAAGAGTGTTGCCCTTTCCAATTCATCAGGTAAAGGTTTGAAAAAGTCAGAGTATTTTTATATTTATATCTACATGCAGATCTGTTGTTTTTGCTACAGAAAAATTGTTTTCTGTAGCAACCAACATCATGTCACAGATGTCATGTCCTGTAAAGAGGGAGGTCATAAAGTCTTTACAATTAATAGTGTATAGGGGTTGCCATAATTATAATGTTCTGTCAGGCCCCATAAATTCAAGTAATGACCCTGCCTGGGACATCCCGACATCATTAGTAATTGGGTCAGATATTGCTACAATTTAGTTGGTTCAAATAGTAGCTTGGGATTTTTCATGCTTGAGTTCTTCCATGAGGAATTCAGTTACATTAAAATAATATATACATTTTTGATCCATATACTAAAAGTACATAAGTAGACAAACATTTTTAATCTAAACACTGGTTCACTATAGGTGAGCATCACAAAAGCCAGAAAATCAAACCTAGACAGAAAATTACATTTATTCAAACTGCAATTGAGCACCACACACTTAGAGAAAGAACATGCATTAGAAGTGTAAACATATTTCCTTTTCCTTATGCAATGTGAAGAACTGCCCACATTTGTACTTACCGGCTGACCACAAATGAAACAGAATTTAAAAGGAAAAGTTATTACAGTTTTTTTTATATAAGACAAAGAAATAAACCGTAAAATCTTACATTTTACCTTTCACAATTATGCAAGGAAAAAGGAAACAAAAACCACTCAAGAAAAAAAGATGGAAACGGCGAAGGAACGTCTGAGAAATTAAACAATTTGCTTCATTACCATTTCTTAACCACCCCATTACGTCATGATACACTTTGCGATATAAACTCAACGTCGCTGGCCCTCCCCTGCCATGACAGAAGCCGCAGCTCGTGCTATCGTCATTGCTTCGTTCGCTGTCTGATTCAACACACGCACATAAATCAGCCTGACAACAGTGTGAGTGTGTGTTTAACAAAAATATTGTTTTTCCATTAAAGCACTATTTGAAGTGTAGTTGCATATTCTTACTGAAGGTAAGGTGTTTTGTATTAGCCAGGAATGACCCTCAACAATGTTTTCCATTAGTTAAGAGGTAGATGAGGGTTGTATTTTTCTAGGTAAGGCATTGGCACTTAAAGCCAATATATAATATATATTAAAAGTGGCACTTCGGGGATAAAGAAGGCCATTGCTTCCATCCTTACCGGCTGTATTTGCTTTCTTCAATAAATTCAAAGTAGCCCCTTCCATGTTCCTCCCGGCGTCTCTTAACACCCTTCTTATTCTTCTGATCAGCACTGATGTCTTTGTCCGCATCCCCTTTGAAAATAAAACAAACAGTAATGAAATGCCCGGACGTGTTGGACCCTGGGTTTTAAGGGTGGCCCACACGACAAGAGTGCTCGGACTCCACCAGTTACAAAATCAACTGACCACCTCTGATCAGACAGAATATTTTGCTTGGTTATGTCATTCAGGATAAAAAACTGCAAGCACTGATCTGACTGCATAAACCAGATCAGACAAAAACGTGGGTGGTGCAATTCCTATTGATTGTGTGCTGTTCTGTAAAATGTAATTCATTCACAGTCAAAAAAAAAAAAAACAAAAAAAACAATGAGAAGTGGTATATTTTTAAGTAATATAAAGATTTAGCCTAATGTAGCAGGCTCACCAGCCAGTGCTCACATCTTTGACAACAAACAGCATCAACACGCACTATCCTGAACTGACCTTGAGCGGAAGTAACTCAGATGGCGCCTTCTAGTAGCCTGAACCGAAACTAATAAATGTCCCTGTCTTTCGACGCTTTTGTAATTTAACCTCTATCTTATAATATTCCTAACACTATCACCCACTTATAATGCATTTCACTGTATCCCTAACCTTCTTGTACTGTCTGTCGTAAAGTTTTCTGCACAGCAACGTATGAGTCCACGCGAGGGCGACCCGCCTCAAGCTTGCAGCGAAACTGTCTAGTTTCTAAAACTAGCTCAACCGACCATAAACAATGCAATAAAGAGCATAACTCCTTTATTTGAAGATTCGAATGAGTAATGCAAGTTACCTTTAATCGTAAAAAAATATCAATAGTAGCAAACTCCTGAAGACAATAGGTTCGAGCGGGTGATTAGATTAACTTTGCGAACACGGCTAAAAAAAGAAACCTTTAAAAATCCGAACCACCAACTAAACTCAAACCAACCGGATTAGCACGTATAGTACGGAGTATATAGTACGGAGTAGCACAATAGCCACCGGTTAGCCGTTAGCCACATATGCTAAACGACGATCTAACCGGCTTCAAAGCGCACGTGAACAGACTAACGTAAACGTTACTCCCGGCGTTAAAACACCTAAAAAAAACTCACCCTCTAATGGATGAGATTCAGGCTCACCATCTTCGTCTTCGATTTTGTCTATGATCTCGTCGTCTTCGTCCTCCTCCTCCTCTTCTTCTTCTTCATCAAGGGTTTTGTCCATTTCCACGCCGGCGTCCCCATCCTCCTCCTCTTTGCCCATTTCGTCGTCCTGGCCCTCACCCCCGTCTCCATTTTGCTCCTCGGCCTCCATGCTCTCTCCCTCCGGCTCTTCTTCACTCATGACTTTTTGTTCGACCGCAACACTGTTTCCCTCGGCCTCGTTTTCGTCTGTTGCTTCTTCCACGGCTTCTTCCTCCTCAGCCAGGGCCTCAGAATCGAGCGCGGCCTGCAGCCGCTCCATGAGCTCGGCCTTCAATCCCTTGTCGGAGAGATTGCGCTTCTTGAGCTCGTCCTTCAACTCGTTCACCTTAAGCTTTTTGACGTTGATTTCACTCATGTTGTCGTTTTAGTGTATATGAGCTATTAAAAAATATTAAAATATTCGATCGTTGAATATTGCAGTCCAGGGAGAGCCGACGGCTGCTTTGCTTCTCTCGATTGCGCACAGCCGCGGTGATTCTGCGTGATCCACCGGCGAACAATTCAATGGCGCCTTAGGTGCTAGACCCCTCCCAGTGCAACAGCATCGAGGGAACTGGGCGTGTTCAACCGTAATGACCCTCCTAGATGCTTACGACAACTGAGACTGGGCTATTCATTTTGGCTCTTGAATTCAAGATTATTTACAATGGCATTGTGAAATCCTTTAACGAGCATTGCAAATGTAAATGCATTCACATATAAACGATACAATAACTCCCCCCACCCCTAGTGTTTTGCATAAGCCTTTTAATGTTTGCCTCATGCTTACACGTTTAACATGTTTCTTTTAACCGGGAATGACTAAGGAAATAATTGTTGGCTATGTAAAAAAGAAAAAAAAAGAAAAAGAAAAGTAAAATCAATGTGTTTAGTTTATAGGCTATATATGTTCAAATACGATGTTGCATGTACGCCAATCAATATTTTTTCTACAATTATGAACCCCCTCCCCATCTTTTGCCATGTTGGGGTGCCTTTTTGCTCAAATGTAGAGTTAAAGACCCCCAGCATAAGGCAACAAAGGGGACAAGGCTTTAATATGTTGAAAAACGATGGATTAATGCACCTTTAACAAAATAGAAAAATTATTTCATCTCTGAATACACAACACATCATAATATATAAACAATTATATATATAATTCATTATACAAATACTTAAAACAAACACTAATTTCCAAACTTTGCAGTGTCTTGTATAAATCCGCATGTGGGCAGCGTTTGCAGAAGTACATGTTAGTCGATAGGTGGCGCTATCTCATGATTAATCTCACTATATGGTAGCTAACCACAACAGTGTTTGTGATCTCAATTCCTTAGAGCAATGACAAGTGGGTGGTACTGTACCGGAGAACAAAAAAGATGAAGACATAATGCAACAACAACCCAAGGATGAATAAGCTATAAAAAAGCTCTTTTTTTCATCATATGTGCTTTGCTTGCACAGAATAAAGTTCAAAATGAGCATTAAAAACAACGGCAATTTACAGAACAGCTCGCGAGGGATGATTTAATTCAAGGACTTTTTGCATTTGCCTAAACAGAAATCAAATATTCACTTTTACTCACCGGAGTTCTCCAAGAACATAAAGCACGGTTCTCGAAATCAGCACGCGCTACGAGGACAACGCGTCTTTCGAGGAGTCAGCTTTTTTTGCGTGAAAACATAGCCTGATATTATTATAATTTTATTATTATTATTATTTTTTTTTTTAATGAATGGAAACTTGTTGTGGAGGACGCGTTGAGATAACGAATTTATTAAACGCGTCTATTCATTCAGAATATGAAGAATCAAACAGGATACTGTGAGACAACAGGCAGTGAGCGGTTCATGGTAAGTAGGTGACTTAGTACTTCTGTTTGACTCTAAGTGATATGAATCATGTGTTAGCTCAGTTATATTACATTATAACGACATCTAGAGTTATATATTAAATACAATTAATATGGGCGGTTTACGTTCGCAGATGAGTAACGTCAAAATGGGTCCCGTGTTCAAGGGTCACGCAGCGGCAGCGCACAAGGAGCGTCTCCCGCCCGAAGGCGCTGGCTCTTCAGCATATGATTCTCATGCAGCACCTTGGACAGGGTTCGCAAGCTCTTTCCCGACACCTCTCACCGACTCTCTCCTACGGTCAAAATACTCCAAAGAATCGTTAAACGGTTACCCCACTGAATACAGCCCCATCAAGTCCACCGGGACGAAAAGAGAAACGTTATTCGACACAGGACATTTGTGCAAAAAGTGCATCTCTCATTTCAACGTCTTCAAAAGGGAAGCGTTAAAGCAAGTAACTGACGAACGTCTTTCTACCAGAGTAAGTATATTTCTTGTATCATCTATTTGCATAGATTTAGAAACGATTATCATGCATTTTTTTGGGTGGTGTTTAGTGGACTGCTGCATGCATGTCCACCCCATCAGCCACAGTCTGTCTCATATTTCAATTACATATGAGGCGCATGCTTTTTTTTCCCTTCCCCTTAAACGAGTTTAAATCGATTAGCTTTTGCAGTTGGTCTGTGATTCATGTGACACTCGTCTAGCCTTGATTACACTAGAATATGGGGTATAATGGGTGGGATATGAAAACTCAGTTCCTACTGAGAACAATAAAGTAAATGGCACTATAATGTGATCAGCTGAGACAGAGATGCATTTGTGGATGGCATGTGTTTGGTGGTGGGGAAAAATAGGTTAGTGGACCATAGTTGATTTTTTTTTTTTTTTTTTTTAAATCTTTGGCTTTTTTCCCCATAATATTTGAGATGGGTTGAGAAATTACTTTAAGATAAAGTTAAAATGGGATTAGCAGGGGTATTATAATCAACTAAAACTAAAGCTAATATTAAAACCATAAAAATAAAAACAAATTTACTTGGAGAGAAAAAAAGTTTAGTTGAAATCAAATGAAATATAAAATAAATTTAATTTTATATTTGCCACACACACACACACACACACACACACACATAGACTTATCGGCTATAAATTACGAAGACACAACAAAACTTTAACTTATATTCAAATGAAATGGAAAGTATAAAAATGAAAACTGAATCAAAATATCAATTATGTCATTGATCCTAAAACAAAACTGGGAATTATTTATCAAGTCACCAAAAAATGTTGTGGTTTAAAAATCATGTTAAAAGATTTTAAATATATGTAATTATAAACACAGTTTGTCTGATATGTTCTGTTGAGTTCTGATTAGTTAACAGTCACCAAAAACATTTTTCTTCCTTTGCCTCAGGATCCCAAAGTCTTCATTCATCTTTATGAGAGCATGAAACCACCTGCTAGTACTGTAGAAGCCTGGGGCAACGCGGACGGACGCTGTGGCGTCTGCTCCACTCACTTTAGCCAGCTAAAGCAGGAGGCTATCCGCACGATCCTCACCCAGGACCGGGCCATATGGACTCCACCTTCCACTGCCAACATCACATCCACAAGCCTAGACTCAGGCTCACAAACGCTCCCCAGAACCTCAAGCCACCGATCTGTTGTCTCAGACCCCCATCAGAGGAAAAGCAATGCAGCACCAGATTACTGGATTAAAGGACGTCAACATTTGGAGGCCCTGTGGCCCTTGTCCTCATGCAAAGGAAACAATTCAATGTCTCAAAAGGTAGGCCAATTTTTGTATGGATTTATTGCTGTATGTATTGCTGTTGTTTACACTAACACTTCAGGTCTGAAGGGTTGGTTAAGCCAAAATTTAAATTTTTGTAATCATTTTCATGTCATTCTAACCTCATATTACTTTCTTACTTGTGTGGAATACAAAAGAAGATTTAAAGTGTTTTCATCCATAAAATTAAAAAAATTGTTGGGTTCAGTTTTGATTTGGACCCCATTGACTTCTTTAAATTATATTCATTTGTGTTGCACATGAAGAATTTTCATTTTTGGGTGAACTATCACTTTAATATAATACTAAGCATACATTACCTTTTAAAAGATTTTTTTTTGGTCAAGAAAGTAATACATTTATTCAGCAAGGACATTAATTTGATAAAACTGACTGTAAAGGCTTTTGGATTGTTACAAAAGATTTCTATTTCAAATTAATGTTGTTCTTTTGAAATCACTGTTCATCAAAGACTCTTTAAATAATGTTCAATGGTCTTCACAAAAAAGAATAAGCAGCACAAACTTTCAGAATTGATATTAATAAGAAATATTTCTTTATCATTAATTTGGCATATTAAATCGATTTCTGAATGATCATGTGACGCTGAAGACTGGAGTAATGGAAACTGAAAATTTCAGCTTTACCATCACAGTAACAAATTACATTTGAAAGAAAAGTAAAAAAATAAAAATAAAAATGCAATAATATTTCAAAATATTCATACTGTATTTATAATATAAAATAAAGGCAGCCTTGTTGAGCAGAAGACACTTATTTTAAAAACATGATGAAGTCTTATGGTATTTCCAAATAAATCTTGCAAAGAAAGAAGCACTATGCTGTTCATATTTTATGTCCAGTACATCATCCATGTGCATAATGTAAGAGTATAGAAATGAAATATGCATAGCTATGTCTGCTCACCAGGACACATGCATGTTGTCTTGTGATACACAAACCTCTAGTTGGCCTTGATTAGATCCAGAAGCAGATGATTCAGGACTTTTTCTGGTTAATGGTTAAACCCACATTTTATCAATGCCACAGAGAAGCCTGTCAGAAAAAAAGAAGCTTGATCAATATCGCTGTAATATTTAATGACCAGTGAAATATTCATACACAGCGCTCGTAAATACAGATGAAATGAGGACACATTATGGAAGTGAGGCAGAGAGTGAATGTCTCGGGCAGCTCCATCAGCACTCAGTACCAGGTCTTTATATGACGCTGACCGAGAGCATGATGGCAGACTGAGTCCATTAGCCCAGCTCCATTTCATTACACAAACATCCAAGGTGGACTCACTCAGTCCTTGAAGTGGAATAAAATAAAAAAAGATTAATGCATGGAGTAAAAGCAGAAGAGATGCATTTTGTAGGTTTGTATTTGAATCAGCAAACACAGATAAACATTGAAAGCGTAACGGCAACAAAAAAAAAGAAAGATGTGCACATAATTAAATCTTAGATTCTCTCTGGAGGACAGAGAAGTGAGAGAAAGAAAGCAGAGATGGAGAAGAAAATAACAGTAGAGCCAATATTGCCATCTCTGCCCAAGGGTTGCTCCCAGCGCTAATTGGCGATATATTCTGCCAATGAAGGGGAGCAAAGAGGGGGCTCCTATTTCGCATGGCTGGATTGAAGCATTGATGAGACATAAAGGCAGGGAGTGACTCTACATATACAGATAACTGCAGGCAAACAATGGTTTTCTTGAACAGAGGCAAAGAAATACAGTCTGAATATTCTTATTCTGCCGAGAAGAGGTTCGATTTTGGGCAGAAGGATGACTCGTCCTGTCACATAATGACACACATAATGAGACAGATATAAACAGGTTCATGACTTCATCTGCACATATGACTCAGCTTGTAGTGGCTTTCACTGATAATAGTGTCTGACTGCAGTGCATTAAACGCACTCATGTTCAGGGTGTAGTTCACACTGGCATATTTTTTAATCAATGTCAGAAAGACATTCAGTTAAAATACATCGAACTAAATAAACATATTGCGTGTCCAATTTAGTGTATCAAAGGAATAGTTCATCCAAAAAAATACACATTTTCTGAAACCCGAGGCCATGAAAAGATGTTAATAAATTTAGTTTCTTCAATGGAACAGAATTGGATAAATTTAGCATTATGTGACTTGCTCAACAGTTGGTCCTCTGCAGTGAATGGGTGCCGTCAGAATGAGAATCCAAACTGCTCTTAAAGCATCACAGTAATCCACATGACTTCATCTTGTGAAAATCTGTGTTTGTAATGAATCCATCAAAAAGATGTTTTTAACTTCAAACTACTGCTTCTAGTTTAAATGTGTGTTCTCTATCCATAATATTGCTTTCTCCACCGAAAAAGCTGGAGAGCATGCAGAGCAAGCACATTTACAATCAAAAACAGTTTATATCGCTGGATTTTGATGTTAGAGGATCCATTGGTAAGCAATTTATGTAATGCTACAATTCTCCAAATCTCTTCTGATGAAGAAACAAACTCTACATGTTGGATGGCCTGAGGGTCATTTTTTATTTGCGGGTCAACTATTCCTTTAATTACTGAGCTTGATAATATCAGTGAAGATCAATCTTTCTCAGTCCTCCCAGAGTCCTTTGCATGCAGGGAAGGTGAATGAAAAGGAGAATGTAACTACTACAGCACTATGCAACTATGGCGCCACACAGCCGACGCGTTCTTCCAGTATGTCCTCTCTGCTCCCTGCAGGAACTTCTGCTGCCTTGTCTTTCTTTGTCAGGTAAGAGGTGCTGACCAGAAAAGAAAAAAGGTGTGTGTTGTAGAAAAGAAAGGGATGATTTTGTAAGCTAAACTCAAATCACGGATCTTCCACAGGGCAGCGCAGAAGTTGAACGTCATGGTTAGAAGAGGAAGACACTTCTCAGAGAGCAGTGCTTCCCAACGCATGACAAACTTCAGTAGCCTTCTGCTGAAATCTCCTCCTCTAGCACCAGCACACATTTTTCAAGCTTCTAGTAAGAGCAAGGAAACATCTGGGATGGGAAAGGTATGTTTATCTATAAAATGATATATATAATATATATATATAAATGCTTACTTCAAATGTTAATTGATTAATGTTTGCTACCTAACACAACCTAAATATTTGGATGCTTTTATTATTACGTGATATTGTACTGTTAAATAATAGTAGTTGTTAATTCGCTTTTAAATTTGTAATAGACAGAATTTAGATTTTTGCCCTCAGTAAATTGGTTTATGTTTTGCTATTATGCAATAGTTGGTTTTATTACGTTTTCAGTTACTGACTGTAGAGATATGCATGACTGAGAAAGAGACTTAGAAATATGGGAGAGTAAAGGTTTGTAAGTTTAAACTAAAAGTTAAAACACACTGCAGGAAATAAAGAAATTGGAAGATATAAAGTCACATTATTAAATATTTGTCTGATTATGAGAGATAAGTTACTAATTGTGAGAAATAATGAGTAAGATGTCAGAATTACACTACCATGCAAATGTTTTGGGGTTGGTAAGATCTTTTTGATGGCTGGATTTATTTGATCAAAAAATGTAAGTTAGTAATATTGTGAAGTATTTTTACAATTTAAAGTATCTGTTTTTCTATTTTAATATATTATAAAAAAAAATTTCAAAGCTGCATTTTCCACAGCCATTACTCAATGTCTTCAGTTTCACATGATGCTGTAAATGCAATATTTATTATCAAACATTGTGCCACTTAGGCCATATATTTTTGATAAAAACCATGATACATTTTTAGGATAATTCAATGCATAGAAACATCAAAAGAAGATCATTTATTTGAAATATAAATATTTTGAAACATTTTTACTGTCACCTTTTGATCACTTCTTAGTTTCATGCATCTTTGCTTAATAAAAGTATTGATCTCTGTAAAAAATCTTACTGACCCCAAACTTTTTTTTTTTTTACAGTAGTCTCTGTTTTATTTCCTCAGTGGTGAATCACATTTTCCATAGTAAATAAATCTCTGTTCACATACTCCCTTATTTATTATTTAGTTAGTGGGATGAAGTGAGTATTTGACTGGTCATGTGATGTTAACATGCCCTCCATGTAAAATTAAACAGCTTTAATAAGCTACTGTTATGACTGGAGTCTCCCATCATTTAAAATGTTTCTTTGAGTACCATTTTCTGAATAAGGAAAAATGTTCCTTCCTTACATACCACGCCTCTGATCAGCTGATTTAGATGTCATTCAGTCTGTCCTTGAGATGTGGCTGCTTTCTAGCTGCCTCACAGTTTCTAGAAGCAGCTCATATACTGTAACCTCTGAATGGGATGTTAATGGCCTTCCCATTCCATCGCACCACCTCCTTGAGGAAGGGAAGTCAATTTAGTTTAATTGTAGCTCGCCTTTCCTTCACTCTCCACGGTTCACACTGATGGGACTCGTCTTGAGTTTCAAATTATATCGCTCTCAGGGTAGCACCTGGTAGCTAGATCGCACTCAGCACTGCACATCCAGCAACTGTAGCAGAGATAATGGATCCTTAAATAATTCATTTGGTGTAAATATGATTTGACAGACTCAGGACAGAGAAGATAATATCACTGGACAAATGCATTAGATATCAGACAAAGCATTAACACTAAACCCGGTTTAGATGTGTGTTCAGTGACATCATGCTTATAGAAAGTGGGATATTTTAAGTTTTCAATATTACCGCTATGGTTTTAGTTACAGGAACATGTTTTGTTGCAGGAAAAGTCTGGTATCCTGCAATATATACCATATAGGTAGCATTAAATCATAAAACATTCCCCATCTTTATTATCACCACTGCATTAGCAGAGATTCCAATGTTGACCACAGCATTTCCCATCCTCTAATGTAAGACTTAGCTAACCCCTAAGCTAAAATACATAATAATAATGTAAATAAATAAACATGAGGTTTCAATATAATTTAACCTTATATTTGGAGCAAGCAATACATTTAAAAATGTATATGTAATATCCAATAAGTATATTGTTTTGGGATTGTTCCCCCCATTCTAGGTCAAAGTGATGCTGCGGGTATGTTCAGTTCCAGTGTCTGACCCATCTCAGTCCTACTCTTTCAAACTGGACATGCAAAAGAAACAGATCACAGTGCTGAATGTACCCACCTTCAACCCTCAGAGACAGACTGCTGGAACTACAGTCTCCTCAAAGACCTTCACCTTTGATGCTGCCTTTGGCCCTGAATCAACCCAGGTCAGGGTCACTGCTTTGTTATTTCTGTCTGATGATTTGAAACTGATATGTCTACTGTGTGGAGCCCATCTAAGTCATAATATCCAAACATCTGCAGCACTCTCAGATTTTGTCGCTTGAGTGCAGATATCCAATATCTGGATATTCTTATCCAGTACAATCAACTGAGATGTGTTAGATGCACATTTGGATAAATAATTGCACATCCTAAGAGACATAATCCATGTGAAAGGAAATTGTTCATGTAATTTATGTACAGATGACAAATTATGAAATAGTGTTGTCATATAAAAAAAGAGAGAAAAAAAACAAGCTGAAGTATTATTTTTCAGGCAGAAGTTTGTGAGAACAGCTTGTGTGAAGTGCTGCAGTGTGTGCTTGCAGGAGCTGATGGTTGTATCCTAAGCTTTGGACAAACCAATGTGGGTAAGTGAGTGATATTAAAATCTTTCTTTAAACCTTAAAAGCATGACATATGAAATAAAGGTCAGGTATTTCAATTTTTTTAATGGAATGTTTTACCGAACAAAATTTAAGTGAAAATCTTGAATTTGTGTTTTATGTTTTGTATCACATTTGATAAGTCAGACATTTTATGGCTCATATATTATGATGCAGTGAGAATATGGTGCTCACACTTAAAAAAGAAAAATGGAATAACACCTCAATTTTATTTAGGACATTAACATGCAATTAGGTGCTTTTATTTATATGGCCAAAAAACTAGATGAAATTCTGATAGCTTGTAACGTAAATCCATTAGATTTGTATAATAGACTACTTCCATAAAATCCAATATCAGCTCTATCTTCTTCAATAATATCTCGTTGAATGATTTATGATGGGATGCCTAGTTTTCTGCCTAGTTTTAATTGTAGAATTGTTTTATTTACCAAAAAAGCTAAATGCAACTATTTTTGTAGTTGAAAAATAATATCTTTCAAGTACAACTTTATATATCACACAGTATATGTTAATATCTAGCAATATTATATTAAATCTAACAATTGTAAACCTTATTTCTCATATTTGCATCTTCATGAAGCACAGTATGACCTGCTGCAGCATGACTTAACTAATTTTAAACTTCATCTCACAATTATCTTTTCATTTTTTACTCTGAGGCAAACAGGCTTCCGTAGCTCTGCGTCCAGTGGTGCTGACACAAAAGGTTCAGATTCACATATTTTTTAGCACTGTGTGTGGCTTGTGGAGCCTCTCAATGAATGTGGATTAAACGCAGAGGCAGCACATCACAGGTCATTTACCTTTAAGGTTATTAATTGTTATCCACCCTAAATCATGACAACAGTCTCTACATAGCATTTGGAGTATGACATCATTCTCTATTAGCTAGATTGAATTACCCGCTCTCCGTGTTGGCCCTTGGCTCCCAGCCAGACATCATAAATCTTTTAAACCGGCCCATGCTTGACTGCCAGTAAAGTGCTTTACATTTAATCGGTCGTGACATTGCCACAATGCATTTTACACCCCAGTTTGTAAAGTCATTCACCACGTATTTAAGCATATTTCAGTCTGTGGATTTTTGTCATTCTGCAAAACCCTTATGAGGGGATTTTCCACCTAATGATGATCTGTTATAAAAAGTGGCTTTTCTCCCTTTCTTTCTTTTTTCTAACAGGAATGTCTTACACAATGATTGGGCATGATGGTTGCACTCAAAGCCTTGGAGTCATTCCATGTGCTATATCTTGGCTTTTCAAGCTTATTACCAGGAAGAAAGACAAGACATGGGCGAACATCTCAGTTTCTGTGTCAGCTGTAGAGGTCTGTGGGGAAAACAATGGCATCAGGGATTTACTGGCTGATGTTGACATGGGCAACTGCAAGGAGACCTATCCACCAGATGCTTACCTCAAAGAGGACCCCGTCTGTGGAGTACAAGCAAGTGTTGAACACACTTCCTTTGTTTCAATTTCTAGACATTAATTTATTTTTTATTTCCATTTATCTGTCAGCACTTTGTGCTTATTGGCCTCAAATGCATTGAAAATTTTCCTATAATATAGTTAGATGATGCAAAACATGAATTTTAATTCAAGCATATGCAGCATTCATGTAGCATTTAAAGAAATATTCCAGGTACAGTACAAGTTAAGCACAATCCCCAGCAATTGTATAATTTTGGCATAATTAATCATTAAAAAATAATAATAATGGCATAATGTTGATGACCTTATCCATTTTCATAATTTTTATAATTATTGTAAGGTTTATTGTGGTCAGTTGTCATGTCATTTGAAAAGTGATATGTAATTCAGAATAGGTAAAAAAAAATTACACATATTGTCTGAATTTATGGCTATACTAAACAAAGATTATTTTAATGTTTGTGGATTGCTTTATTCACTGAAGTCCCTCAATGTAACCCTAATTTTTGCTTTTTATAAAGAAAAGGATAGTTAAATGCAAATTATTTTTGTAGTAATTTAATCAACATGATGCCACAAATGTTGTTGATTGAGCTAAACGTAAACAGAACACGGAATATTCCTTAAAACAACATTTCGCATTACATTTATAACCCTTTGCATGGCATATTATCAATATTCATGAGTAATCAATAGTAATTAAATATATACTCATTGATATGTTAATTGAGACATTCCCATTTACTTGAGAGTTTCATTATTGGATTTTGTTATCTTGATCACAGCTCTGCAACCACAGTGTACTAAATGCTCCAACTCCAGAAAGAGCAGCTTTCCTACTAGATGCAGCTCTTGCATCTCGCAGTGGGATGGTGGACAGTGGAGGGAGACCACCACATTGCTGTCACATGTTCTACACCCTGCATGTTCGCCAACAGCACATAGGAACCAGCGCCAAATCTGGGAGTGAGTTCAGTTGCCTTTTAATCACTCTTATATAGAGATGTATATGAGCAAATTCTCAGTACAGATTTTCAAATAAACAAAGGCCTATTAGATGACATTTCTCACACACTATGATCCAGGAAAGTGACATTTCATTCTTGTATCTGTTTTTAGCATATTAAAAAAGACTCTTTTGCATATATGACATGACCGTTTTCTTAAAATTGTTTGTTTCTTTATTATTATTCTTGAAATTGCTGGCGTTATTAAAATATATACTTTCCTCAGTGAATGTGGATCAAAGCAAGCTGAGCCTGATCGATTTAGGGAGCTGTGTGGGGGAGAGGGAAGGAAGCAACTGTGGAGTCTGCCTCGCTGAGCTTGGAAACTTTATCGCAGCCAATCTCAACAGACATAATCAGGTCCCTATTAGGTATGACTTTGTATGTCTTGATTATGAAAATAGAAAAATGACTTATAGTTAATGAACTGTTTCCCTCAAAAATAAAAATTACTCCATGATTCACTCACCCTCAGGCAATCTTAGGTTTGTGTGACTTTCTTCTTTCAGGCTTTATAATGGCAGTGAATAGTGGTCAAGTTTATTTTAGAAAAATAAAGAGCTTAAAGTTGCAGTCTGTAACTTTAGGCGCTCCAGCAGTTAATTAACAGAACTGTGTGCATCTTGCGGAAGAACATTGTAGCCGGATCTACTTCTTTCTGTTTATGTCTATGAGGAAATACGCAGGTACTAGGCTACTTTGCAGTGGTCCATCAGAACCAATCTAAAATATTCTGAGCATAAACGCGTATTAGTGATTCAGGACCACTGTTGGGAACGTTACTTTAAAAAACTAATTAGATATATTTACTCACTTCTTGTTCCAAAAAGTAACTGAGTTAGTAACTGAATTACTTTATAATAAAAGTAACTCGTTACCAGGGAAAGTAACTATTTGCGTTACTGTAAAAAAAAAAAAAAAAAAGTTGCTATACGTCAAAGATTTTTTTTTTTTTTGCAGTTTTCACAAGTCAGTTGAAATGAGTAGAACAGCTGGTGTTCGTACGTTTGGCCACTAGCTTTGTATATATGCCTGTGTCACACACATTACATGCACGTTCTTGCCTTTGACCACAATGAATTTGAAGTAGTGCTTATATCTCCACCTTGAAAATGCTAACTTTTCATCGGATTGCTCCTGACTCACCATCTCTGCTGCTGCTGCAAATCTCTGTTTAGCTGTTGTGTGCGTTTGGCGGCGCTGGTGCATGTGCCGGTGTCCTGACATTTTATCCTACCCTGTCAGATTTTCCTACGCGGGTTTACTGCGCACGCGCACATCAATATCGCGTCCTTTGTCTCATGCTAAACAACGATATTTAATGTATCTGCATTACTGTAAGGGTAGGTTTAGGGCTGGGGTAGGTGTAGACTTTAATAAAAACGCAATCTAATTGGTAGAAAATAATATTTATTGTTGGTTTCCTGTAACTGTATCCCTTTTAGCTACAACCGCGAATATAACACATAATTACTGTATTTGCAGTACTGTAAGGGTATGATTAGGGTTGTGGTAGGTGTAGACGTTAATAAACCATAACTTTACAGTAGAATTTTCGTTGTGGAATTGTACTACCCACTGTTTTGGTGGGAGGTAGGAAAATCTGACAGCGTAGGACAAATCGACAGAACACCGGCATGATTGTAAAAACACTGGCTCTGATTGGCTACCATGAAACACATGAATCTGCCGTAGCCAATCATAATCGCTTATCTCATTATCAATTAACCCACCTCCTCACTCGCTGTGTGAGCCAGGGGTGCGTTCGGATTGCATAACTTAGTTTATTAAATCAATTCATAGTAACGCACCACATTTAACGTCCAGTAATTTTAACGGCGTTGTAACGACGGGAAAAGTAATTAGTTAGATTATCCCGTTACTGAAAAAATAACGTCGATACCTAACGCCGTTCTTTTAAACGGCGTTATTCCAAACACTGTTCAGGACAAGCCAAAAACATGGTTTGGAAAATGAATTCATGGTGTACTCACTTATTAAATACATTTAGTACATTTTGAACACAAAAAAGTTACCGAATGCAGCTTTAAAAAACCAGTCTTCTCTGAGCTTTTTAATTTCCAACATCAAATCCTTGTCTTGTACTTCTAATTCGTGACCAGTATTTAGTTTTGCGCTATGCCTACATCCTGCATTCACACAGTCACATGTACAACAGTTAGAGTTATGCTAGAGTTTACGGTTTATAAAGTTTTAAATATGGATTTTTGTAATGCATCGATTCTGCTCAGAAGGCCTTTTTTTTTTACCCTGCCAGAGCCATGTGGATTACTTTAATGATGGATGAATGCACTTATTTAATTTTTTCCACTATTCACCGCCATTATAAAGCTTTCAAGAGCCAGGTCATTTATATATATATATATATATATATATATATATATATATATATATATATATCTCAGATTGTATTTGTTTGAAAGAAGAAAGTCATATACACCTAGGATAGATTGTGGGAGAGTAATCATTGGGTACATTTCATTTTCGGGTGAATTATCCCTTTAAGTTAAGTAATTAAGTCAATAATCGATAAGTGATCATTTCTTCATTACAGGGGAAGTAAATTAGCCATGCTTTTGCAAGACTCTCTGAGCAATGTCAACTGCTCCACCACAATTATTGCCCATATATCCACCTTGTCTGAGGACCTTACAGAAAGTCTTTGTACGATGCAGACTGTGACTCGAATGCGAAGACAGAAAAAGAAGATAAGGGTATGCTTATAGACATGTTCTCCAGTTTTCAGGTTCTGTTAATTCAGGCCATGATTTACTTTTTATTTAAATTGTTTTATATATCTCATATGAGTTGTAAAATTTACTTTTTTTAAATGATGGACATGTTAACCAGTTTTCAAGTGCTGTGGATTTAGACTAAGTTTTTTATTTTTGCATTTGTTTTTCAGAAATCTTCCTCAAGCTCGCCTGGAGGAAGAAGCTTAGGCAGTGAGAGGAAATTTAATACTTCCACCAAGCTGAGATTTCAATCTACGGGAACACTGGATCAAGATCTCTCCTCTCCTGGTTTCTCTAGTGATCCAGTATTTTACCCTGGGAGTGATAAGTCTTGTGATACCATTATCTCTATGGATCCTTCTGGCCTCCTAGATAAAGAGGTTACAAATAGAAGCAGAGAGGTTTTGCCTATAATTCCATCCTTACTCAAGAGCAAACTGGAGTCCAAGAAGCTCTCGCTGATGAAGTTTTGTGAAATCTCTCCACCAATTGCCAATCGCATGAAGCAGATATCAAAAGAAAAGACTAAGGAAGAGGCCACACCAACAACTTTGCAAGATAAATCAGATTTTGAGTGCCTGAAGTGCAACACATTTGCAGAACTCCAGAATCGACTGGGAAACATAGACGGAACAGAGTTGGATCCATGCAAAGATCAGCAAGTGAACACTATGAGCAAATCACCTCACTTGAGCCAAACCAAAAAGAAATCCAGTTCATTGGACATTCAAGCATTAAACAACAGAGAACTCAATAGTACCAGACAAGGAAACTCCACCAAAACATTTGCGATAATTCACAATGGTGAAGAAACCACCAATTCACCCAATATTCAGCCACAGCTAGATGTTGTCAAACCGAGTGATTCCATGCTGTCTAGCAAATCTAAGCTTCATTCTAAAATAATGAATATGATGCCCACTGCACTATCTTTGAAATTGGAAGACCAAGGTAAAATGAGAGTATCGGAGAATTCCACAATGCAATCGGAGACAAGAATATCTCCCATCGGCAAGAGTTCTCCGAGGTCCACCTCGTCCTCTTCTTTTTCATCATCCCTGTCTTCCAGTTTGAGCTCCCCACCGGCTGTTTCTGCCCCTTTAAATGGAGACATTCCACATTGTACAGGAAAAAAACAACGAGAGATGAGGGCCACCATCACTGTGACCGTTCAGAAGCCACTGGATCTTAATGGACACGATGAGCTTGTGTACACCGTGGTTGAGGAGGTAACAATAAATGGGGCCACCGAGCAAGGAAAGGCACAAATATTAAGTATTCATGAGTCGCAATCTCTCCAGGCTTTAACACCAGGAAGTCAGTCTGTGAGGATTATCGGCAGCGTAGGTGAAGAGCAAACAGAAAGTTTTTATAGTTCCAACTCTGATGCACAAACTTCAGAGCATGAAGCCTCCACGGACCCATCAAATGCAGCTATTAAACACCCAAAAATCAATGCACATATTGACAAGGCAGGCGGCTTCATTGATTCAAAAAACCTTCAGCAGCATGATACTTGGTCTGAAGTGCCTCTGACTGAAGATGTGAAAGAGATACCTAAAGGAGCCATGGTTAAACTTAACCCTCCCTGTGAGGTCTCTGCGTCCAGAAAATATGCTTGTGAAATTAAACCTGAGGAGAGCTGGTTGTGCCAAAACAACAAGAAAGACGGTAAGGATGTCCCTCACATGAAAATAGAACAAATGAACCCACAGTGTCCAAGAGAAACTCCAGAGAAGAAACAATATACAAAGAAAGATGGCCCTGTAGAATGGACCAAAGACAACATGCCACCAACATCAACAAACAGTCCCAATCTCAAAAGAAAAGAGACGAAAGAAGAATTTGGAAAAGCCAGAAGTGCAACGATAAACATGGCTACTGAAACTACGACCAATACTAAATCTCATTTCGAGGAGAGTAGCAAGTTGTTTAATGCCAAACTGAAAGCATTATCTGGTCGGAGCCAAACATGGGATCACAGTATGAGTGGACGCTCAACAGGAAGCGTTGAAGGTAATTCTAGCTCAAGACTTAAAAGCAAGTTCCTTGAAGAGACTGCTTTCATCGATATGGCTCCGAAAGGCCTTTTAGATAAAGATTATATTTCAGCACAACCCAGCCCGCTAGGTTTTAAAGAAGACTTCGAGGACTTTGTAAGGTGTCGAGCTAGTCAGAGTCTCGGGAGGGTTCCACAGTTCTTCCCCATGCAGGATGCCAACGATCCAACCCGGCCATCGAAAAACGGCCACTCTAAGACAAGCACCATTAATAAATTCATGCCCAGTTCAAAGGTCCACAAGATGCCAAACTTGTCTCCTAAACCCACTAGAAACTCGATCAACCGGAGCTCAAGCTTTTCTCCTAACGGAACACATGTCAGACAGAGCTCCTGGTCAACACACTCCCTATCCCGAAGTCAAGACAACGGCAGTTTGATGTCCCCCGGTGCAGTCCGGAAAGGAAGAGTTGAGCTTTTAAGAAGCAGTAGAGATTCTCTTTCTGCTTTTAGTCAAGGTGGGTCTGATTTAGATGAATGTGAGGAACTGGGGACGATGAAACCTTTTGTTCACACATTGCCATCGCCGTATAGCCGGATCACAGCTCCCCGGACCCCACACCACTGCAGCGGCCATGCCAGCGATACCACTAGTATTCTGAGTGGAGAGATGCCTCCTGCCATGTGTAAAACAGCTTTACTCTATAACAGGAGCAGTATGGTCAGTAGCGGCTATGAAAGCATGCTGAGAGACAGTGAAGCTACAATCAGCAGCAGTTCAACGCACAACTCCATCAGCGATCAGAGCTGCTCGCTCGGTGCTGCTAAAGGCATGAGAAGTAACAAGAAAAGAACCAACATAGGTACGGAATTTATTTTTACATCAATGCATTCCGGCATAAAATCAAACAATATGGTCTTCACCTGTCTTTGTCCACAGGGTCCAGTCTAAGACATCCATCTCAAGAAAACCTCCTGTCTCTGAAGAGATCCGTCAGTGGGCCCAAAACGCACCGGGTGGATCGGAGTGGTTCTGACTCTTATGAAATTAAAGTCTATGAGATTGATAATGTAAATGGCGTACAGAAGAGAGGTGGGGCAGGGAACAAGGTGAGGTTCAAAATGTGTCAATGAAAAAAAAAGTGTCTGTCTGCTTTGTATTTCATTCACAAACTGCTGTCGTTGTATGGTCCAGTAAATTGGTAGTGCTTCATTCAACTCGTACAGTTTTCTGAATTGCTTACAGACACAAAAATCTTGACTCGCAACACTGTTTTCTAGAAGTAAAGGCTGGGATATCCTACCTGACTTTTGCCTAGATTTGTACCCAATTTGCAGTCCGTAGGAGAGCATTAGTTGGCAAAAGTCAAAGCAGTCAGAATTTTAGGCGCAAGTTTGTATTTATAATGACCTGTAAATGCTGAAATCTGCTGTGATTAAATGTTGTGTAATGTATTCCAGCCTTAAGAAAGCTTCAAACGCTCATTTCTTTCTTTTTTACTCTGACTAGAAACAATACACTGATTCAGAACAAATGTGATTTTACATTTTATATACATTCTATTTTTTCCATTACTGAAAAATATGCAATTCTTTGTTGAATATTTAGGAAATATTTGTCATTATTTTGTTTTTCAAATGTGTAATTCACTGTTTTTGTTTTCATTCAAAAATTACTTTGCGTATTCCTTCAATAATGTATTGTAAACATTGAGGAAATTTTGACAATGTAGTAAAAACACTTTTCCTCAAATGGTGCTTAATTTCATTCAAAGGATATTGTTATCACAAAACCAAAACTGAATGTTCAGGAATGTATTTTTTGTTGTTGTTGTTGTTGGTTTGTTTGTTTTTCTGTTCTGTTCTGTTCTGTTCTTATTTTTCACTTTAATTTATATAGTAGGCTAGTCTTATTTTATAAAGTTTACAATGTATAGTTGCACATTCATTGTAGTAAGCGGTCGTGGTCATATATTTTAAATAAATTTCACAGTGTGTAATTCAGTGTATCTGTGTATTTGATGGCTTTTATGGGTCAAGATAGCTGAAAACTGTTTCTGATATTAAATTGGTAAAAAGTGTTAAAATATAATTTTAACACTTTAATATAAAACCCTGTGGTGTAATAGTAGGCCAAATGCTTATCTCAGCTCACTCACATTTTATATGGAGGCAAACTTACTTTTTGTCATCCACGTTTTCAGGGTATAGTCCTCTTTAGTGCAAAGCTGAAATTCTTGGAGCATCGACAGCAGCGGATAGCAGAGGTGAGACTCAGGTATAATGCGCTCAGACGAGAGTTGGAACAGGCCAAGCATCATCTGATGTTGGACCCTGGAAAATGGACCCGTAAATGTAAGGGTTAACATGTTTGCTTATGTATATCAAGTAAATTTAAGCACTGCAGTAAACTGTAGGGTTGTTTATGGTTCTGCTTACTGTGTTTTATCATTCATTATGATACTATTTGTTTGATGTGTTTTGCAGTTGACTTATGGCAAACATTTGAGGTAGACTCCCTGGAGCACTTAGAGGCTTTGGAGCAAGTCACTCAACGGCTAGAGCGTCATGTTAACCTCTGCAAAGCACATGTCTTGATGGTCACCAGCTTTGACGTTAAACCCAAGTGCAGAAAAATACGGCATCGGCCCACGATAGATCATACAGCGTTCGCAGGAATGTAGCATGCCACGATTTTACATGACCACTTTTACCTGTTATGCAAAATATTAAATGATTTGCGTGCAAATATACGGAGCAACTACGGGGACATAGTGATGGAAAAAATTAGAACTAAAAATATAAAAAATAGTTTTTACTTCCACATCATTTTATTTCCATTGCAAAGGTTTTGTGAGCGAAACTCGGGAGAACGCAAAAACATTGAAATAAATGTTTTTTCTTTCTTCTCGTTTTATTTGTCTTCATGTCCCTTGAGGAGCTCCGTAGAAATCCTCTAACCATCTCAAAATTATCACATTTATAAGAAAGCTTCTAGTGATGCTGTGCAGTCTCTACTTGAAATCTAATTTGCTGCCAGTGTTTGTGCTGTTAGCTTTAGCACAGAGAAAGTCAGAACAACACATTAGGCTGCAGACTGCTGTCTGAAATTATAAACCTATGGGTTTTTTTTTTTTTTACTGTTCATATGTTAATTCTTGGTAGTCAGGGTTTAGGATTTCCAATTGCACATTTGCAAATCCTGTGTTAACTTTCATACTGGCATATTTACTAGGTCAACAACATTTTAACAGTGTATCTTACAGCATGCAATGAGCATGTGACCTGTAAAGTAACTGCTTGTCCATCTGTAAAAATGTTCAACATTTTAATCTGTTTCATTCTCGATTATTTTTTTGTTTACGATGTGCTATTGCTCTAGCACCTTATTGTTTCACACAGTAGGCTATATTAGGCCTACTTTTGGGATTCATTTTACAAGTTTAAACATAGTAACCCATTCCTTTTCAAAATTACTAGTGTGAAATAAAAAAAAATGCATACGCCAAGTTTAAAAGTGGCCTTCATTTGAATATAAAATTACCTTAATAAAAGCAACTTTTATTTAAAGTTATAGTTACTTTCAAGGTTGTAAAACGCTGTAAAGAAGTCATTTTTGACACCCAATGCATTTTTTTTTTTTTTTTTTGCATGAAACGGGAATAATTTGCAAGCCACGTTTATTGTAAATGCCTTTTATCCTTATTGTGTATGTGCTAATAAAAGGTTGTTATTCGCTTTATTGGTTTTTATTTAAATTAAGCCACGTTTTTATTGAAATTGTATTAATTTATTTACATAATACCCACTGTAATCATCGAATAAGAAACATGGCATGATTTTCTTAAAAAATAATTAACAGACACTTAAAACTGTGGTTTGTGTTTTTCACGGAGGATTGCTTAAACATTCAGACATATTGCAATGAGACAACTGATTGGCTCACTGCGCTGTCAAAACATATTACCTGGCTGTGATGAATGGCAGAGTTCACTCAGATGGTACAATATAATAAAAACTTCCCTATTATGAAGTCAGACACAGCACAGACATGCAGCAGCTCACCATAACGACTCCATGTTTCAAGGGCTGCGTTTACTTTCTACTCCAGTTACTGCTCACAGCTGTAATGTCAGCACATAGTTTATTTATATTTTGGAAAAAGAGTTCTGAAAATATTTTGAATAGCTTTGTATATGACGCTGATGGATTACTGAAACTGAGCACAATACTTTTTCTTTATACCGGCTTTTTCCTATTGTTGATGATGAGTAGGCTAATTTAATTTATAATTGAAGGAAACATTCAGAGAGTTCATTTCTTCTAACATTATTGTATATGGTTTGGTTTTTGCAAAGTTGACGAAGACTATTTAGTGATCAATTTAAAATGCAAGTAGTTTAAGGTAGGTTATAAAAACACAGGCCTAGCCTTATAGGCTACAAGACTAAATATTGCAGTATCATAGGCTATATAATATATAGGCCTAGTGTATTTACTATAATATTTTTATGCAGTTATATTAATCATACATTCCTTGGGTAAATAAAAACTGACATTTGAAAGGAATTCGTGTATTATAAAACGAACATGCTACAATTTATGTCGAATTTGATGTTTCTCCAAACACATTTCCAATGTCAGTGCCCCACTTGAACCGATGGGTGGCACTAAACGCCCAGCGAGCCCGAAACCTTTGAAAGAAACGCCCCGTTTGGATCGTAAACAACTGCACAGATGCAGAGACAGGCAGGGCATCGAAAACTGATTTCAGATCAGTGTGTGTTCGACAGAGAGGTGTCTGGGGTCTCTGCTTGAGCAGCACTGGGAACAGATATGAACGCTGCGCGTGCACGCGTTTACAGATGCGGAACATTGTAACATCAATACAGAAACTAAACGTAAGTACAACAGGGATATTTCAATGAGCCGCGTGTCTGTGTTTCGTCTTGAAATGGTTCTGATGAAAATAAAACAGTGAAAAGGGGCAAGAGGCTGTGAAATGGATACGGGGCACTAAAGCACGCGCCCTTTTCACCATTTTCAATGATGTGTAGGCTTTTTGGGTGCAAGCCAGGTAGACTATAGTCTATATGTATGCTAAACTAGATTTTTAGGAGAAGTAAGGTATATATAAATGTACCAAAATGACCAATTCACCTAATGATGTTGAGCTTCTAAGCCGTTTGTATTTACATTTAGTCATTTAGCAGACTCATGAATCCATAATTGTGTATCATTAAGCTACGAGTTTCAAAGTTGGCCAAAAAGTGGCAGAGAACACATAACTTTTCTTTTCTTTTCTTTTCTTAAAAAAAATGGGTTCAGATTTAGTATATTATTTAATTAAATTGTTCCTATGGCATGTGAAAACCTGACTGCTGTTAAACAAACATGTCCTGACATCTAACTTAACTGCTCTAATCACTAATCACTTCTAATCACTTTGCCTGTCAAATTAATGTAAAAAATGTTAATTCATGGTATAGTGCACTCTAAT